>NW_024882815.1:0-190440 GCF_019059575.1 Amphibalanus amphitrite | reverse complement strand
CGCCGCTTCGCAGCTCGAAGGCGTGTGTGTGGGGCGAGGTGGACTCCGGTCCCTTTTCAGGCAACTGTGTCGTGTCTGTTTGCGATCCCCGACCCCACATCGCTCCCGATCGTTGAGCTCAGGGCCTGGGGTCAAGGTCTTTTGGAGTTTTCGGCGCAGTATCAACGACATAGTCCCGTCTCTGAGTCCGGCCGCTGTTCCAGGCTCAGGGGGAGGTGCGGGTCGCAAAACCTTTAACCCGGCCGGGCCCGGGGGGTAATCCCAACCACCGCAGCCCGGGGGGCGTTTTTCGCCCCCCCCCCCCTGTCTAGCTCCGTAAATAAGGGACCTACGGAAACAAAAGCGGTACCAAACGAAAGGCCCTTACGAGACGATTCTAAAGCACCTAAAATTTTTGACCTCAGGTCAATTTTCAAGGTCAGAGGTCAAGGTCAAAGGCAAAAACCGGCACATGTGTAGTGATCTCAAAGTAAGCGTTTTGGAGGACGGCAGGATTTCTAAAACCGGCAAAATTGGGTGTCAAACGAAAGAAGAGAATCTGAGGATTCTGAAAATGAGCTCAAAATCAAAGGTCAAGGTCAAGGTCATGCTCAAAATTGACCTCAAACTTTGCATTTTTTTCGTACATCTTGCGTGCTAACTTCCAAGATGTTTTGAAATGTTTTGACGCTCATCAGGTCCCTATTTGTGGTTCATCTTACGATACAAGGCTGCCGAGGTCACAAGGTCACATCAGAGGTCAAGGTCACAGAAGAGTATCCTTGTTAGAGGCTATTTCACTGATTCAAGTTAGTAATAAAGACAATTCTGCCATCCAGAGGCTCTAAATGAAGGATTAGAGGAAAATAGATGCAAGATTCGTGATCAGCGGGTATGAATCCATCATAAACGACCTTTCATGTGTCAGGGTCAACCAAAGGTCATTTGAGGTCACATGAGGTCAACATAGAACTTGATATTTTCCAAACAAAATTTATATCATTCGACGCGGCTTGACAAGACGAATGCGATGGTAACGCTGCCGTAACTCTCCGACCAAATTTGTTGAAGTTATTGACGAAAAACAAATCCCAGCTTGGGGTCGTTGACCAGATTCCGATAGTCGGGGGGGGGGGGCGAAAAGCATCCTCTCCCAGGCCCAAGAGGGATGAGGATCTCAGGTGCTATTCATCGGGCCATGGCTAAGTCGGTCGTCGTGCAATATTGCCACTAACAATTAGGTATGTGTGATGAATTCAATTTGACTGGCTGTCAGCAATCTGCTCTGCCTATCGATTCATTTAGTTACGTTGATTTCGGCCGTTTTCTTCGTTTCCTTCGGGATTAGATTTTCGTAATAGAAAAGTCGTTTTTACGGAGCTTCAACTTTTATTTACACACTCAGCAGGATGCACCAAACAGAAGCAGGGTTACGACACTGAAACTTCACAGCGCATTGCGAAATGCCACAAATCACAAAGCATCTCAGCCGATTCCAAGATTCTTGCTCTCACGAATGTCGCTTTCTCATGCGCTGCCATCGGCTTTGCAGTCTTTGCATATACGGGTCACAGTGCTGTGGCGCTCACAAACATACCGCATGCACTTGCAGCACGGCGGCTTTTTGGTCAGCTGGGACTTTTGCTGCTTGTAGCTAGGAGTTCCCACCAGAAGTTCCAGGCATGCCCAGCAGCGTCCCTTTGCGGAGGATGCACCTGAATGAGTGCCACTGCTACCGCCTGCCGCACAGCTAGCCGCCACGTCGCCGCTGCCACTAGGTCGGCTGCGACTGCAGCCTAGATCACGTCCTCCTGCTTCCCTGCTGTCTTCGGTGTCTCGCGTGGCGACACACCTGAGGGCGTCCAGTGACTTGCTGTTCAGCCCAGTGGGGTTGGCCGTCCTCTCGTGCACCTGAGGCATGACCAGCTGTTTTCCCATTTCATAGATGAGGGCACGCCGGACGCCACTCTTCGTATCAGCAGCTGACTGTCCTCTGTTGAGCATGAGTATGGTGGTTGCGTTGATCTCGACCACGCCGAGCATGAAGAAGAAGGCAGCCGTAGGCCAGCGGTGTAGTGGTGGCTTCCCCATGTAGGATTCGATCATGGCGTCGAGAACATCAACGCCGCCTTTCGTTGCGTTGTAGGCCATGATGATCTCCGGCTTGCCGCTGACCTCGTCGACGAAGGGCGCCTGGTGCTGAGTCGACAAGGCGAGGACCAGCTTTCCTCGGCGGGGGCAGTGTGACACGAATGTCATTCCTTGTCGGAAGGCGAATTCTGTTGAGTTTTCCGTCCGCCCTTGCGCCACTGTCAACTCCTTCGGTAGGAGGCGTCTGGAGCTCTTCAGAGTGCCCAAGAGCGTCAGCCTGTCGGCCATCAGCTCTTCAGCGAGTGGCACCGAGGTGAAGAGCCGGTCACATGTGACATTCCTGCCAGAGCCCTTGACCTCCTGTACCAGGTGGTGCACGATGCCGGATACGTCCAGAGTGGTGTTCGGTGGCGACAAGTCTGGCTCCTGCGGGCGTCCGGAGTACGGCCAGGCCTTCCACATGTACCTGATGTTGGCATCTGCGGCGGTGTAGAAGAGCAGTCCGTACCTGCCAGCTTGCTCGGCAGGTAGGGGAGAGTGGGGCACATTCGTGCATGGGGCACATTCGTTTTCAGCAGTTTATGGGAACACGAGTGACTGCACGAGCTCAAGGTAAATTATGGAAATGTGTCTATCATTGCCGCCCTTCGTTCACCGTAGAAGACAACACTGTACCTGCTGTCATGCTTGATAAAAACGCAAATTTGTAATATTCGTGAGCTTTCCAAACTTTTCTAATATCATCCATTTTCGTGATCCTGACTCGGAAATGTGGTTCAGCTTTTCAAAATTGGGGGCGAAGGTGCTCACTCTATTCACGGAACTGCTGCAAACTTGTTTGTTGACAAAGTGTCATTTTTCAACAAGAAATTTTGAAATATATTACAAATAACGTTGTGGGGCAGGTTCGTGTACGCACTGCCTGGGGGCACATTCGTGCATATTTTTTTAGTTTTTGCTATTTATGACTTTATCTATAGTAGGTTTCACTAATGACGCTCGCCTGACTCAGTCTCGGCTGCTTGCGACGTCGTGACGAGTAATTCACGCGAACTTGGCGAGGTCACGGAGGCCGGCAGTTGGCACATTCTTGTTGGCCAGCCCATTCTTTCTACATATGTTGTGCAATGCATTCTTGTCGAAAGGAATCAAGTGAAATGACCCCCTGCCAATTTCCTTTGGTAAATTTCTGGTAATGTCCGGTAATTTCTAGAACTTTGCAGGGTGCACGGAAGTGCCCCACCCCTTGCACGAATGTGCCCCATAGTTGGGGCAGTTTCGTGCAAACGTTCAGAGTTATTAAAAGTCATTTTTTTCTAATAGAAACAATAATTTTAGAGGATAACTTTTAAAGAGGAAAAAATCTGCAATAGTTCCTTTCCATACCACAATCAACAATTTTGCCGTTGCACTAACCAAAGAACAGATATATGGATTTATCCATTTTTTGCACGAATGTGCCCCGCACTCTCCCCTACATCCGGAACGAGCAGCGCCCTCTGAACCGCAGGAGGCTCTCATTAACCGTGATGCACTCTGTCGGTTTGTAGTGAAGACGGAGATTCGTGTTCAGTTCATCGAAGAGCTCTCGCAGGGGACAAAACTTGTCCCCCTTTCGGCGCTCGTCACGGGTGCTGCGATCGTCAAAGGTCAGCATGTTCAGGAGCATGCCGAACCTCCTCGCTCCCATCGTCGCCCTGAAAATGGCTGGTCCCGTTACTGGGTCAAAGAGCTGCTTGACCGTCAGCTTCTTATAAAAGCCGCGGAGCACAAATAGACCCAGCAGAGCCTCAATTTCAGTTTCCGTGGTAGGCTGGTAGAGATGCTGCTCTCTTTGTCTCAATTCGGCTTCCCGCACTCGGCCACGCTCGATCTCCAGCCTGTGGTTGGTCCTGTCCGTGATCTTTTTGAGCATGCTGTCCGTGATGAACAATTTGAAGGCGTCTTTTTCTGTAGTGATCCGACGAGCAGGACCACACACGCCCGACCGCTCTGTGAGAATGTTGGCGAGATCTCGGCGGCGACGTGCCGGCTGCGGCTCTGTGGACCACTCTGCCAGCATTTTGACGGCGATCTCGGACAACATACGTAGCAGCAGGCCGGGGATCTTGCCGACGAAAGTTCGCTTCCAGCAGCTTCCGCTGTGATCTAGTCAGGTCAGCCGGCCGCTGGACTGTCTCGGCTTGATCTTGCTGTTCTGGCTCATCATCAGATGGCTCGTGTTCATCGACGAATTGATGAACGTCGTCCTCTTCCTCAGATGTATCCTCTTCATCGAGATATTCCTCTTCATCACCACTGGAGACGGATTCGTCCAGCAAAAGTGCGGCGATTTCCTCAGGCGACAAACCCTGCTCCCGGCGAGATGCCATGTCGTGATCCTTGATGTGACGAACAATGACACATGTCGCCGCAGGCACATATTTATACCTCATAATTGCCCCTAGAAAAATCTGTACCGTTCGACGCTCCACGCGCGTCACGCACGCATTGAATTACGAGGTGTTGAAATTTCCAGAACTTTCCAGAATCCGAAAAATCAAATGTTTGCTTATCATAAGCCACTCGTTTCTACTCGGAGCTGAACGAATGTTCTGAAAAAATGGATCCTTTACAGTAAATGAGAGCTTTAAATTGAACATTGTAGAAGTTTCTACAAACTTCGGCGTGATGAAGGGAAACTACCTGTTACTCGTAAAAAAAAAAAATACTAGCAAGCTCGTCATTTTTCACGAATTTCCTACTGTACAGTACGTATTTAGAATACGTATTTACAATAGTTCTGCTACTATTTCCAGATGAAATGTAGTCATACACAATGACCTGACCCAAGGTCACGTGGTGACCTTTGACCTGGAGCAAACTTCGTATGATTCTATCAGCCCTTTGTGGTAACTTTTGACGGTATTGATACATTCAAGTATACTCGTATGAATGGTGTCTACATACAGTGACCTGAACCGAGGTCACGTGGTGACCTTTGACCTTGATTGATCCACAAGTCATTTTCCTTGATCTTTCTTGGTATCCTCTAGTGGCATTGATTCATTTGTCACTCAATCGAGCCGGGTTATGCGCATGTAGGGGAGAGCGGGGCCAGTTGAAACACGGGGTCAGATGAAACATGGCTTTATTTTCAACAGTATGCAACATATGGCGTTGCCGACACCACTGCGCATCCGCGCTCGACCACTTCCTTTGTCAACGGCGTTTGGGCGGCAAACGGACGGTAATTTTGATTTGACACTTGTTTTTGTGTTTTTGAGGGACGTTTGGAAGAAATCGTTTTTATGAATATTTTGTGATATCTCATATACCTTTGCTTGCTGAAAGAAGAACTCCTGGCTCCGGAATAACACCTTATTTGGCCCTTCATTCAGCATGATGCCGTCCCTCCAGCTCGTTTGACATGTGCTTTACGGCGCGTGCGAGATGGCGGGAGCGGATGGGGTCAATTGAAACGCTTCTCTGAGGGTCAGTTGAAACAGGGTCACAGGCCGTTTCAATGGACCCCGGTGACCTTTGCAATGGTTATTGTTCAGGGGCTGTAAACATTAAAGGAAATAGTCTACCTTTGTAATGAGCTTTTAAACTGAAATAGTAGTTTAATAGAGCTCAATTTTTGACCCCTTTTTCTCCTGCCTTTTGCTTGAAAGCACACTATAGCCTGAGACATTTCTCATTTTCCTCATCCGCCCATTTTACCATAGTCTATGTACTTTATGTCACCTATTATGAGGAACTTTGCACTTTTAGCTTTCCAACGACCTATTGAATGTAGCATTTGGAAAAGTAAACCGGACAAAATATCTCCTTAAGAAAGTGGCCTTAAAGAGGAAAACATCCCATTGTTAAGGATAGGTGCAATTGACCCCATGGGCTGGTTCAATTGACCCTCGCATCGGGGTCATTTGAAACGGGCGTAGAGCTGTTTTATAAGCATGCGTTTGGCAGCAAAATAGTTTGAAACATAATTTTACATATCTTAAAATAAAGCCAAAAGAGCATATTTTTTCATGGCATTGTGCATTTTTCGATATGCCAACTAGATCTCGCTGTGCATGTCAATATATAAAAAGTGGTTCAACTGGCCCCGCTCTCCCCCTACTTACCACAGGTCGAGGAGGTAATGTAGAACTACGTAAATTGGCGCTTATTTTTAGCTCTCCTGACCTGACCTGACCTGATATTGACCTGAAAATTTCAGGATCGATAGAACATGACCTACTGTGTCACATATATTCCGGTTTTTTATGTTTGACTTGAAATAATTTTTGGGGTAAAATTCAAAATAGTGACCTTGACCTGACCTGGTGACCTGACCTCAGGTCATCAAAAACATTTTTGCATTTTTTCCCACTTCATAGTCTACACCGCTGTACGCGTAATTTTTCTTTATCTTTTAAACTCTATTTTTGGCCGCTGTTTGAAGCTAACCACCTGTGCCGTCGAAATTTGCCGTGCAGGGGTCTAGAAAAATCGACCCTGTGACGTCACCAAGGGGGTTAGGTCCAAATTTTTTACTTCAGAAGATGTCAAATTGATGGGAAAAAAAGGCACTGAAAGTTTCGCTTTCCTATTCTTAAGTGTTCGGGAGCTATCGCAAATATTCGCCAGGGGGGGGCCAAAAACGCCCCCCCCGGGCCCGCGAGTGTTAAGTCGTCATCGCGCTAGAGTTCATCTACTAGTTTAGAGTTTATTATGAAGTCGAGTACCAAGTCTGTTAGTGTGGGGTCATCACCAAGAATGGTCGGCATGTCAAAATTTAGACGATGTAAAGCGAGGTACCTTGTGATATGCCGGCGTTCGTTTCGGAATGATTGGCATCCGATTAGTAGATGTTCGACGGTCAGCCGTATGTTACAATTTTGACATACAGGCGGGCCTGCTCTGTCAAAAAGGTGACTGTGGGTGAGGCGGGTGTGACCGCATCTCAGCCTAGTTAGGATAACTTCTCTTATCCTGTTCGGCTGATTGCAAGTGTGCCAAATTCCGAGCCTTCACTGTAAAAAAAATGTCACGAGCCAATTCTATGACAAGGGGTGGGTTACACGGTCGTCCATTGTACCTTGCTGTTATATATAGGGACATTATCAGCCTGAGGGTTGTTAGTTAAAGAGTGGCCTCGTGAAACAATTGGTTACAAACGGTAACCTAATAACTTAAATGCTTCCCTAACACCCCTTCCTGCTTATCAACAGATTTCGCGCTGTGTCGGAAAACTACGCATAGTCTCATAATTAAATCCGCCAGAAGCTTGTTGCATGCTAGTTACATGCGTGTTTCATTATCGTGTCATATTATTATTATGTCGGCTAATGAGGCACCGCCCTGCACGTGCTTTAACCCGGCAGTTGCTGGGGTATTTCGCCACCCACCGTTTGCTGGGGGGGGGGGGCGTTAAACGCCCCCAGCCGATAACTCGAGAACCAATAGGCGCAGCGAAACGCACGAGGCGGCAAACGAAAGAGCGCGACGAGACGCTTCAGATGAGTACTTTAAAGTTGAATTTTGAGGTCACAGGTCGGGTCAAGGTCAGGTCAAACACCTGAAATCGGACTTTCAGTAGCATGGACTTCAGGACTTCGCAATGGGCGCCTCTCGCCATAAACTCTGTCAAAACGGTGCACAATCCATCTTATAAGGCCTACAAGAGTGTCAGCTTCATATAGGGGTCAGTCAAGCATAGGTCAGGGTCAAGGTCAGGTCAACCGGGTAGGCACATATCCCCGAAAATAAAAACTGATATTCGCAGCCTGTGACACATGTTTTATAGGTAATTTGGGGCGTAGAGCACGATGGTGACATTCATTTTATCATATGTGTACGTGTTTGGCTCAAAAAGTTCAATTTAAGAAATTCATGTATCATGGTCGTGAAGTAGTCACAAAAAATTGCCAAGATTCAGTTCAAGATTTTGGAAAATGCGGAACGATAATCAATAATCGAAGATAGCTATTTGATTGATCATGGTATTGGCAGTCTAATGGCGTTTACGGCATGTCTGTATGTCTATTCTGTGATTTTATATGATTTTTTTAACGTATGCCGTTTTTGGTCGAAAACTCAGAAATCATGACGTCACTAAAACCTCGATATCTCAAAAATTTTCCGACCGATTTTTTTGAAACTTTGTAACAATAAACTTCAATCAATTTCCTACAGGTACCCAAAATTTGGCGCGCCTGCGGCGCGCCGTTTTTATGCTATGGCCCGGCGAAAAAAGTGGGGGCGTTTAACGCCCCCCCCCCCCCAGCAACTCGCGGGTTAAATATAATCCTGCGCACACGCCACCTAGTCGGAAACTCATCATCGGACTAGTCCTGGTAGGGTTTTCGTGTTGCCGAATGAGGCGAAACGACTTTGATTCGGTAGTGCCTCATAAATCCCTGCTACGGTGAGCAGCGACGAGTCTGAGACTGCTTCTAAAACGCGTCCTTCATTTCCGGCGCGGGGCCGTCATTTCCGGCCGCCATTGTTCAGTTCTGCGGCTGCCGGCGGTTGGTGCGGTTGTGTTGTGGCACGGTGCGTTGTGAAGTTCTCGGGCTGGGATATTTCGAAGGTACGTTATATTGTATGATATTTACGTAGCAATGGGGGACATTTTATTTATTTTGTAATATTCTGAACACATGTTGCGTCATAGAATTCACCCCTTGACCGTTGTGGGCCACTGTTTCGTTTGAATTCCGACTGTTGGAAGACGGACTTTCTTTCAGTTGCTGTCTAGCCTTTTTTCCAAATGTGTAAGCTACACATATTGCCTCACATTGATTTATCTTATACAAAAGTCAGTTGATGTAGATAATAAAGCCATCCTCACTGATATTTTAAAATCAGCAGTTAATTTTCTTTTCTGTTTGCAGAGTTGCTTAAAGTTGTGGGAGACTGAGGCATGAAGGCATACCGGAAGCCAGCGATATTTCTGTTGGTAAGCCTCGTCCAGAAAAAAAAAAACTTGCTTGAATCTGCAAAGTATGGCAAATATTTGATGGACTGCACAGTGCACAATGTACCTGACATGGCAGGATCAACTTGCTCACTCGCCTGTTGTAAGTGCCGTTGCGTCAAAGTCCGTGGAAGTGCCCGATCGTGTCTCATGCAACCGTATTATTTTGTGAATGTTATTGGTGGTGACTCGAATCAGCTTTTGCACCACTCCGCTATGATATTGTAATATGTATATCTTTAGATATTTTGTATCGTATGCTAATAAGTAATAAACGTTATTTTTGTGTATGTTTTTTTGTAACGTGGCTGGCACGCTGTCGTGGCTGTCGTTGGCCGGGTCGTCCACCAGTCGGAGGGGCGGCTGGGGAGAAGGAGGGGGTGGGGAGGGGGTGACGCAATTGAGCTAGTATTACTACTGGGCAGCAATAGCAGGCGCTAGCTGGTTGGGTTACCAGGCGAGTCCTGAGCCTAATCGACGTACCGATCTGCTGGTTTTGCCCTCGTTTTCAAACGAGGTACCGAATAACGAAACGAGGGGCTGACACGGGGGTGCTCGGTTTATGAGGCGTGGGCTTGTCATTTACTAACGAAACAAGCTTGTACCCTCTTACTAGCTAAATATGAGGCGATTTTTACACGTCGCTGCATGCTCATTTTTGCGCCAGCGGTTTTCCTACAAGGGGCTTGTAAGATTTTTTTTACAGTGAATTGGTTTGATCGCGTAGATATGTGGCGCGTGAGTTTGATTCCATTTTCGTTGCAAATACTCCGCAAACTTAATTTTGACTATGTGCAGTACGTCTCCATGCGCCATAGGTTCTATTACCGACTCAGGGAGCAGTGTAGCTTCCTTTGCAAGGGCGTCCGCTCGTTCATTACCAGCAATGCCGTGATGGCTGGGTATCCATAGGAAAGTAACATGCTGTGCTGCCGTCAGTTCCAGAAGTATTTCGTGGATATTATGGATGCCGTGATGGGTAACGTTTTCTTTCCGTTTGAGGGCCTGAAGTGTCGATTTAGAGTCAGTGCATATCGTAGCACGTTCGATATTTTCCGATTTGATGTATGCGAGGACTTTTCTTATCGCATATACCTCTGCAGTAAAGATGGTGCTGTAATCAGGGAGGCGAGCTTTGAATTCGAATCCTTGTCCCACGGCTGCAGAACCAGCCTTATTGTCTGTGCACGAGCCATCGGTGTAGAAAAAGGCTGAATCGTCGTTTTGTTCCATGTAGCTTTGAAGAAGCATAACACTCTCTAATGGTGATATATACTCTTTGCAGTCGTCGAAAAGAAATTCTATTGTTGGGTTTCTACGGGTCCAGAAGGGCGTAGGAGGGGGTTTGCGAGCAACGTCAAACCGGCACATGTTGAAAGATGTGTGCGCTTCCTAAAGAGAATCAGGGAGAAAGCAGGATCCTCGTAGCGGTCGCCGCGTTCGAGGCTTTCTTCGCTCTATTGCGGGTATAGATAAGTGGTTTTGAACGCTTTTCGCACGATAGTAGTAACGCATTAGTAAGTAGAGGCGTCGGTCTTTAAGTGCAGGTAGGGCGGATTCTGCTCGTAGGGCGAGGACGGGGGTGGTGCGAAAAGCCCCGGTTATCAGCCTCAGGCACGTAGACTGAACGGCTTCCAGCCTTTTGCACAATGTGGGCGAGATTGTGTTAAATAGATAGCAGTTGTATTCAATAGTTGATCTAATGAGGCCAATATACAACATCGATAGAGTTTTTCTGTCAGCACCCCAGGAAAAGCCACTGATACACCTTAGAACGTTAAGTCTTTTGATGCAACGTGCTCTTATGTGATCAACGTGAAGCCTGAAGGTCAGTTTTGAGTCTAGTATGATTCCTAGAAATTTATGAGACTCATGAAACGGAATAGCTGTTCCCTCAATTCGAGGCGAGTCATTCAGGGACGGGGGTGGTCCACGTTTGAAGACGATCATGGCAGATTTGGGAGCAGATAGGAAGAACCCCCATTCCATGCACCAGTTGACGCAGTGGTCGATAGCTGCTTGGAGGATGAAGTACGCCCTCTTGTAATTTTTGTGTGTGACCCATAGAGCAATATCATCAGCAAACAAAGAATATCGTACTGAAAAAGTCAGTACGCGCGGGAGCGTCAGGAGGATATCGTTTAGAGCGATCAGAAAAAGCGTTGGCGACAACACACTACCTTGGGGTACGCCGTGTTCCATCGGGAAGCTGTCCGAATATGTCGTTTGACATCGAACTCGAAAAGTTCTGGGCATGAGAAAGTTGCGTAGAAAAGCTGCCAGGTGGCCTTTAATTACGAGGGAGTGTAGTTTGTAAATAATGGTGGAAGTATGTACCTTGTCGAAAGCCGCCACGAGGTCCAGGAACACCGCGACAGTCGGCAGACGACGCTCCCAGTTTGTTTGGACGTCAGTAATAAGACGCAGCACGTTATCCGCCGTGCTTCGGTCTCTGCGAAAACCACTTTGACAGCTGTCGATGATGCACTTGCTCTCAAGGAAGAATCGGAGACGTGTATTCACCATTCTCTCAAACACTTTGCAAATACAATTGGTAAGGGCGATGAGACGATAGGAACCTGCTAGGCTACTATCCTTACCGGGTTTGAGGATGGGAATAATTGTACTGCTAAGCCAGCCATCCGGAAAGGAGTCGCTTAGCCACATATCATTGAAAACAGTCAAGAGTGTAGAAAGGTTTAATTCGTTAAGATTGGTAAAAAAGGAATAGGGAACACCATCTGGGCCAACTGATGTTTTAGTTCTCGTCTTAGCTAGGGATAGTTTAAGTTCATAGAGGGTGAAAGGAGCGTTAGAGGATTCGGAGTTTGTAGAGGAAAAGTCAAGTCGCGCTGTTTTTGCTGTTAGAGACCGGTGAACATTAGGAGAGTAGATATTCGAGGCAGTGGCGGCGGAAGGTAATTTGGGATGGGGGGGCACCGCTGGCGGATCCAGGGCTTGGGCGCGGGAGGGGGCTACGGAGACAAACCTAGGGTACCCCCAAATCCTGTTTTCTCATCGGATTTAGGCCACTTACTTTTCGTCACAGCCCTGATACGATATTTTTTTAAATATATTTTTTTTTTTTAATAAATGGTAGGCTACCTGACACCACTGGCGGATCCAGGGGGGGGGGGGCATTTGGGGCAACTACCCCCGCGTCGCCCGAAATCCAGGATATTTTGCGGCTTTTCGAGAATATAGCGAAAGCTAAACTTTTATTCGCCAGAGACCAGACAAACGTGTATCACATACACCCATGCACTGCATCACATACACTAAAGTGACGCGGAGCAGCCATCAACTACCATGCCCCGAACACTGGCACTCTTTTCTGGGGATGGTTGCGCACGAACTCTGATAGGATGAGCTCAGGGTCCAGACCTTTCGCTATATCCTCATGGAGGCTTAGAAGCATGAGGCTGCACAGTCGCTTCTGGCCGATTGTGGAGCGCAAGTCGGTTTTGATTCTGCGCAAAGTTGAGAACGATCTTTCAGCTGTCGCTGCGGACATCGGCACAGTCATGATGAGTTGCGCTAGTTTAAGTACCTCGCTGACCATCCCCTTCACCACCTCACCCTTTCCAAAGAAAGTCTCACATAGTTCGGCAACCGAACCAGTCTCATTGCGGAGAAGTCCACTAGCGTGAGCACACCTCAGCTGGGCCACTAGCAGGTCAGCGTCGATATCCGCGGTCTTGTCCACTCCGGTTTTCTCGCCAAATACACCGAGCAGGCATATAGGTACATCGGGGGCGCTATCCCCGCGATTTTTCGATTGCCACAATTGCCGCATCCACATTCGAAGGCAGAACAACTTGTTTCCTTTGAACCAATGACGTCATTCAAGTTAGCCAATTACTGCAAACCTTCTTGGTTGGTAGCACTCGCGTTGCAAAATGCTAGCCAATCAAATCAAAATGTTTACTATGACATTGGGCCTGGCAACAATATAAATCTAAATTACTCGCACTATCAACTTATTAAAAACGTACTCAGCCAAACTGGCATACGTTCATGACGTAGTATCGAAGTATTGTGGTATTTTATCGAAAACAATTTTGCGGGGGCAAAAAGATATGTTTGCCCCCCCACCCTGGGAGATGGGGGGGCGCCGTGCCCCCGCTGCCCCCCCGCTTCCGCCGCCACTGATTCGAGGAAGATACGTCGGCGAAATGTTTTGCGAATAGGTTGGTAACAGCGAGTGGATCAGTTACGAAGACACCGTTGGAGAGCAGCTGTGGAAAGACTCTGAGATGGGTTTTTCGAGAAGCGAAAGAGCGCACATTTCCCCAAAGTTCGGCCAGTGGTGTGAATCTGTTACACTTGGATGCATACTCTTCCCACGCTGCCTTTTTTTCTGCGTAGATTACTTTAGAACATTCCTTTCGTGCAGCTGTGTATAGTTCCGCATGTCTATCGCAAATACATTTTTGAAAGTTTCGGAATGCTCTTTTTCTAATAGCTTTCGCTCGCTGGCATTTCCAATTCCACCATATTACATTTTTTGGCCTATTTGAAGAACCGGTTGTTACATTCTTTTCTCGCAAAGTCTTTTTGGCTGAAAGTACTACTGCGTTCATAAAGCTATCTACAGTTTGATGAATACTATTAGACGTATTGTGGCTTATACTCGTGTTAAATGCGTCCCAATTAGCGTTATTTGTTTGCCACATTTTCAAAGTCAGCGCGCGAGGTAAAATATTGCTAATCGTAAGACTTATGTCGATAGGAAAATGATCGGAAAAGAGAGGATCTGAAGTTACATTCCAATTGAAGAGTGGTGCTACGCGGGGAGAAGCGATAGAAAGATCGATCATTGATGTTGTGTGGTAACTATGACTAAGGTATGTGGGCCTGCCACTGTTCAGGCACACCAGTGATCGCCGGTTAAGCTCAGCCTCGACTATCCTTCCGCGCACCGACAAAAGCCGGCTGCCCCACAAAGGGTTGTGGGCGTTAAAGTCACCAAGAAGTAGACAATTATCAGGCATTTGAGCTAGCAATTGGTCCATAGCATGTCGTGTGATTAGAGGAGAGTTAGGTGGTAGGTAGAGAGAAGCAATTAGGATGTCGCGATTGAAAAGTGACACAGTAGCCGCAACGATGTTGAGTGGTGTAGTCAAGTTTGTTTGCCGTTGTGGAACTGCGTTAGCTATGTATAGGGCCACACCTCCTTGTCGATTAGTATGATTTATGTCGTGTCTATAAAGGGTGTAGCCAGAAACATTATAATTGTAGTTATCAGAATCCCGAAAGTGCGTTTCTTGAATGGCTGCTACCAGAGGGGATTCTTTCCGCAAATATTGTTTAAATTCAGATAGGTGCGTTAGCAGCCCTCCTACGTTCCACTGGAGTAGCATGTCCCTAGCCATAGCTAACTTTCTTCCTCTTTAGCCTTCTACGCGCTTTCTTCTGGAACGGAAGCCCGCTTAGTCACGGGTTGAGATCTGATGCCCATGTTTTTCCGCTCCCTTGATGACCGAGCTCGGAGGCGGGTGTTCGGTCGCGGATCGGGAAGGGTTGAAGTGTCAGATTCGCTGTCAGAGGTGGCTGACGGTAGTCGTGACATTGGGGTCATGGCGAGTAGCTTCGGGGTTTCCTCGTTGTCACTACTAGTGTTGGCGGAGTCGAAAGTGTCGTCATCGGAGCCAAAAAGTGGGCCTTGTGACGCTTTCGGGGCCTGGGTGTGGTGAGAGGCGGGGAACGGGGTCGCTTGTACGGGCACAGTGGGGGCCTCCGCTTTGTTTCTTTCAGGGCTGAACTGCGTCAGCGACTCGTCCCCAGTGTCGTTCTCGCTATACGTCTCCGTTCGGGCGTTTTCAGTGTTCGATGGCTGTTGTTTGGCGGGGGACGCGGCTGCGTTCGGAAGCATCGCTGTGCGCTGCTCTTTGATGATCGAGGTGGAGAAGTGTCCTTCCTCGCGCGGTGTTGGCGGACTCTGTCCCTCGGTGGTTGACGGAGGAGAGCTTGGCTCCTCGGTGGGTAATGGGAGTGAGTGATTCTCTTCGATGGCCCTACCGGGTGGGCGCAGCTGCATGGTGGGCGGTGCGTGCGAGTGCTGGACTCCGGCGGACACTGCGGGAGGACGAGTCTCCTCTGGGGCCGGCAGGGGGGCATGAGGAGGGGACGCTTGGTTCGCGCTCGGCTGGGCCGGATCCGTTTGGGTGCCAGTGGTGACCGTGGATGGCCGATCCTTGCCTGTAGGGGCTCGAGGGGTCGGGAGGCTCGGCCACACGTCCGGACTCCTGGTGGTGGGATTCTGAGTCTCAGCACGGAGGGCGGCAGCCATTTCCATCCAGACAGGACATTTTTTATCCGTCACAGGGTGTGGTCCCTGACATGCTGCACAGCGGGGCGGGGCGGTGCATCCTTCGGACGAGTGGTCCTCAGAGCAGCGTGCGCATCGAGTGCGGCTCCGACAGGTGTTTTTGCCATGTCCATACCTCAGGCACTGCCGGCACTGCCCACACCTGCGTGGTAGGGGGATACAAGGTCGTACCTCGTAACGTAGGAAGGCAGCGTAGAAGTGGGAGGGGAGGAGCATGGCAGCGAACCTGATTTTCAGCAGGGGACTCGGACGGTGGGTTTTTGATGGTAGTCGTGTAACCATGGTCACCCCTCGCATGACGCTTTCATCCAGGATAGCCTGAACTGACTCCTCCACAAGCTCAGGTGCATACACTAGCCCCTCCCGGTGGTTTAGCTTATCAGCTAGGATGACCTGGATTTTCTTTCCCTCAATGGAAAACCAATTCAGAAGTGTCTCTGTCTGGGTGCGGTCCCTCGTTTGGATCAAGAGAGCACCACTGCGGGTCGGAGTAACCTTCTCCGGCCGTTTAGACAGGATGAGTTTTAGAGAGTCCCTGATTTTGTAGGGGCTGGTGCTTTTGAAGCTGAGGGTTTTATCTTCATACCGCACCAGCAGAAATGCTGAACCCTCTGGCACAGTGGTCTGACTAGCTGAAGCTGTACTTCCAGCAGATCTGTTAGGATTGCCTGTTTTTGGTGGCATGTTTCCTCACTATGGGGTTTAAGCCAGGAGATGGAGCAATGTGATGGTGTGAGATACCAGATGAGATGAGATGTGGAACAGAGCAGTGAGCACAAGTACAAAATCAATGGAGCGAAGGCCGAAGAGGAAGGACAAAGATGAACCAGTTTGAAAAATTGACCAGCAGACTTAACCTAAGAGCAGGAGTAAGAAGAGCAAGAGCAATGAGATGATAAATTAACTGACCAAGAAAATGGTGCCAAAAACCACGAGGCAAGGAACTGGAACAGCCACAAACAGGCTGTTATCCTAAACCTGAGTCCGAGATGGAGTTGAAAACTCAGATGCAGTGGAAAAGTTAGGGAAAATGCCTTGAAGGTCCAGAAGTGAGAGATATGAAAAACGCTCTTTTTCCAAACGTGAGCGTTATCTTACCGTTGCTAGCCGAAAGGAATTTTCTAGAAGCCGAAACGCCGAGGGAAAGATCAGTGCTTTTTAAATACGGGGCCAGTCCTGGAGCGCTCACAAACGCGCGGGCAGCCCTCTTTTTATCGCAGGAGCGATAAAAGGCAAGAGCAAAATGCAAAATGCAAAATGCAAAGGAAAAACTATCTAATCGCGCCGGACCTATTGGTTTTCTACATATGCGCCGGCCGAGGGAGGAGGGCGGGTACGACCCCCCCCCCCTCGCCGTTTCGCCCCTGGTGGAGCTAGCGCGTCGCGGAAGAAACGAGCGTATGCGCCATTTCAAGACGCAGATATTGATACCCAATTTTAAGGTCCTAGGTCAACCGGTGACCTCTGAGGTCAGGTCAAGTGCCCCAAGGTACGGTTCGGTTTTTGGTGTTTGGTGAATAACTTCGCAAAAAACGGCCGCAGAGCCGCGATTTTGGCAGCATCGTGTTCGCCTTGCTCAGGCGCGTCGAATGATATACTTTTTATTTGGGTGAGGTCAACTTAGAGTGTTGACCTCGGGTCACGGTCAGGTCAGCGCCCCCGGGTCAGGAAGCTGGTCGAAGGAGATCATATCGCATATCATTCGTTTTTTTTTTGGGTTAGGCCCTTTCGGTCGACAAGACCAATATTCGGGTCTTGTCATATCATTCGATACGGCAGGTCTTCTTGAGTCCATTGGTGGCATTCCCGAATCGCTAGCTCATATTGATCGGGAGTTATTGACGAAAAACTAATATGACCCAAATGACGTCATAAATGACGTCACGCAAGGTCAACATTGCAAAAGTGACGCATGGAACCTTGCAAGGAGTGCATGAAATCACGATTCTGTGTGCTTGAGATAGTTGGAGATCGTTCCCGGCGCCAGAATAACAGTTTTCATTTTTCCCCATTGACTGATAGGGGAGGACCGTACAAGAGTAGGGGAGAGTGGGGTAATTTGGCCGGTGGTGTAAATTGGCCGCCCCCACCTGTACGAAAGCTGATAAAAGTGAATGAAATAACTTTAGTCTCTATTCATTTGCCATCGTCAGAACTAACTCCAGAACAAATGTCAAAACTTTCCCCCTCTTAGTTTTATTCAAAATTAATAAAACGTAAATTTCGTTAGAAAATGGTAACTATTACTTCCGTTTAAAAATTTGTATAACTAGTATTTGGGCTGTAAACGAATTCCAACATTATAGCGCCATTCTTGAGGGTATTCAGCGGTTCCAGGAGCAATTTCATCTAGTTCTGTACAGCCATGACGACTTATAGACAAAAATTTCAGAATGGCAATGTGGGGTTATTTGGCCGGGACTAGCGGGGCAACTTGGCCGGTGCGCTCAGAGTCACTATGCTGGGACGGCCAGGTTGTCATGGTCAATTATATCATAAAGGACATAATTCATGACCAACTTTGACTACCTTGATGCCATATTTCGTATTGGACAGCTGTAAGGGCATGTGACGTCATCAAAGGTTACCTAACGCGTTTTTGCTAATAAATACTTACAGAAAAAAGATACAGCCGCGCAAATGGTCTCATTGTGCTCAACTCGTCAGGGCGCATCGAATGATATATATGATGACCTTGAACTCACGTAACCTTGAGGTCAAGCGACCTGAGGTAACGTGACCTGAAGCCAACCTTTGACCTTGACCTCTCGAGGTCAACACATACATGTTTCGATGCGGAATGACGAGAGAATTACGATGGTACTTTTAGTTTTGGCCTAGCTTGATTACTTCAAAAGCTATTCGTAAAAAAAACTGTCATCGCATCTAGAGCCGCTATTTTGACTATTTTCGACCCCTGTGGCGGCTGAGTCAACCTCCAAAATGCTTCAAATGCGTCGTAGGACACGCGTCATTGCTGAATGTGAAGCTGACTCGCCTATAACAAAAATCATGGCCTGAAACTAACACCGGCCAAATTGTCCCACACCCCCGGCCAAATAACCCTGCTAGTGGGGCAATTTGGCCGCTTTGCAGACCTTTGTAATACGTCACAATTTCAATATAAGTAGTTACTCTATCGTTTCAAGTTACTGTCCAGGAAAGTATAATGTATGCCACACCTGGCAGCGTTGAGAAAATGCAGAAATGTGTTGTCGATTTTTAGTTACATCGTTTTCTAAAAAAAAGCGGCCAAATTACCCCACTCTCCCCTACGCACCTAATGCATTTTGTCGTCTCACGCCGTTCGGTTTTGGTTTATAGCTACGATCAGTAAATTTCGATAAAGCCTGATCATTTGCCCACAAATTGTCATGACCACAGCGGCCTACGTCCAATTTAAAGCGTGACCGTAAGCAATTTTCTAACACCCTGCATTTGCGTACTCTTGCCCGATAGGCAGTACAAGAGTACGCACTTCGTGCGGGTGGAGTACGCACTACGTGTAACTATGTATTCCTACTCGCTGAAATCAATGCATTCATGCAAGTAATTAAACTATTGTTATCTTTATTGCCGCAGCCACTAAAACGGTCATCCGTCGGTGACCGGCCGCCGGTGCCGATGTGCGCGCGCCCGCCGCCGGTGCCGATGTGCGCGCGCCCGCCGCCGGTGCCGATGGGTTTGTTCTCCGACTAGGCCGCCTGGGATGGACTATTATGGATGGAACGCCAGGATTCTACGATCCTTGTCCAATTTCTGCTGCAGCAGCGCGAGTCACTGGCAGCGCTGTTGCTGCCAGACGACGGCCGTCGGCGCCCGGCGCACGCGCGCCGCGCACCGGTCGGCGTGTCAGCTGGTAGCGGCTGTGCGCTGCCAACGCCGGCGCAGCAGCTGACGGAACACGACAACCTGGCGGGACGCATGGCCGGGTCAGAGGGGGAGTGGGAGCCGACAGGGTCAGCCACATCACAATGGATGCCTACCTCACCCCACACTGACAAAGTGCCACCATGCCAGGAAAATGTTTCACCTCAGAACAGCATGAACCTAGAAAGAAAACAGGATTGCATAGCTCCTGTATAGAATAGTCATAGACATAAAGCATAGACTCAAATTATTGAGCCATAGCCAAGATTTTACTGAGGGAGGGGCCACAGGTTGCGGCCTAGTGTCGTACCCCCTCCAAAAAGGAAAACTCGGATTTGGCCCACTATTTTTGGGGGTATGGTACAGCTGTTTTTATTTATTTTTATTTCATTTTATTTAATTTCTCGCCTTTGGGGGAGATCATGACACCCGTGGCCACCCCCTTGGCTACATCCCTACATTGAACGAAGAAGCAAATTGAAGAAGCAGCTTTGAACATAGGCGCAAACATAATATGGAACAGACTACATTTTTATGCAGTATGTTATGTAGTCAACATTGCATGCTTTATATAGGCAATCTAATCTTCACCAATCCATTTTGTTAAGCACTTATCTACTTTTCTAGTTTCAATTGATTGGTCAATGCTCGTATACATAATTATCAGCATTCTAATATATGATGCTGAGACATGTTCAATCTCTGACCAACTCCCTGTATACAAAAAAAAAAAAAATTAGCATTATGCATACATAACTTACTGATCACTTTCTGTCAACAGCCTGCAAGCAGCATTGCGATCTTCCTTCCGCAGTGACGGAGACCTCTGTCATGTGCGCATGGTGTGTTGTGTTGTGTTGGCTTTTAAGAAATTTCAACAGCTAAGAAGGAAAAACAAAACATTTCTTTAAATACCTGCATGTTTGCTATAAGCGCAAGCTAGGATGCAATGAGTAAAAGTATACAAAAACCCCAATAAATAGGTTCGGAATGGAATAGGTTGTGAGGTGTTACTGTAGTAGGCTGGTTGAAAGGTTTCTATGTTGTAGACATCTGCCATGGGGTTTTAGGTTGGTATTAAGGGTATTACAAACTTTTTAGGAAAGTAGGTAAGGTTAGGTCAGGAATGTTGGTTATTTTCATTCAAATTTCACACTTGTTCACTTGAATTGTATTTCAAATTGACACAAACGTTTTAAAAGTTATGGTGAAAATATGTTCCTTTCCTATGTGAATTGTGATTTTAGTATTTGAATTTTATATGCAGGAAGTCAAACATACTTACATTGACTATCATACCACCAACCACAAAATGCCCAATCAGAGACACTTTTGTTATTGTATGAGCCGCGTCATATTTGAAAGCAAATATATTTGCTGCCAAATTTCCCCCTCATTGGCATGAAGTAAATCCTTCATTACGTCACAGATGCGATCTAAATGACGTCACGATGAAATCTAAAAGTCGCAATATTTCAAAAAGCATACAATGAAAACGCGTAAAAACTTGCAAAATTCGTCACAATGCCCTAAGTAACATTTCCGAATCCTAAACGGGATTTTTTCGAAGGTGGGATAGTCCCTTTAATAAGTGCCACAAAACTATGGATTATGACATGCTATCACATAAAATCACTAGAACAGAACGTTTGTGAGTTGCGACAAATATTTTTTGGGATTTCTGTGTTGATGAAAAAGAAGTGAGGATCTATGATCTCACTGGAGGTCAAGCAAAAAATAGTCTGGGATCCATGACCCCTACGGATCTGTCGATAAATTAAAGGGCTGGATCTATGATCCCATCGGATCCGAGATCAGGATCCGTAAGATCAGATCCAAGATCAGTGGCGCAGCCAGGGGGGGGTCAGAGGGTCAGCTGACCCCCCCGAAATTTCTGTCAGGGGCCCGCTCTGGGATAGCGAGGGAGAGAGAGAGAGAGAGAGAGAGAGAGAGAGAGAGAGAGAGAGAGAGAGAGAGAGAGAGAGGGAGGGAGGGACGGAGGGACGGAGGGAGGTGAGAGGTCCTAATATAATCGGACGAGCCCGCTTCGAGAAATGCCTACTGGGACACCACGGGTGATGGTCCATGGGCCTCAGGTGCAAAGGGCCCGGGCCCCGGGTAGATGGGGCCCGGGCCCCCGGGTAGATGGGGCCCATGCCCCCAGGTAGATGGGCCCGGGCCCCCGAGTGGATGGGGCCCGGACTCCCGAGTGGATGGAGCCCGGGTCCCCGGTGGATGGGCCCGGGGCCCCGGGTAGATGGGGCCCAGGCCCCCAGGTAGATGGGCCCGGGCCCCCGAGTGGATGGGGCCCGGGCCCCCGAGTGGATGGAGCCCGGGCCCCCGGTGGATGGGCCCGGGGCCCCGGGTGGATGGAGCCCGCCCCCCCCCCCCCGGGAGAACGGAGCCCGGGCCCCCGGGAGAACGGGGCCCGGGTGGACGGAGCCCGGGCCCCGGGTGGATTGAGCCCGGGCCCCCGGTGGATGGAGCCCGGCCCCCACCCGGGAGGACGGGGCCCGGGCCCCGGTTGGACGGAGCCCGGGCCCCCGGGTGGATTGAGCCCGGGCCCCGGGTGGATTGATCCCGGGCCCCCGGTGGATGGGCCCGGGCCCGGGAGAATGGGCCCGGGCCCCGGATGGATTGAGCCCCGGGGCCCGGGCCCCCGGGTGGATTGGACCCGGGCCCCAGGAGAACGGGGCCCGGGCCCCAGTTGGACGGAGCCCGGACCCCCGGGAGAACGGGGCCCGGACCCCTGGGAGAACGGGACCCGGGCCCTCGGGTGGACGGGGGCCCGGACCCCGGGTGGATGGGGCCGTGCCCCCGGGAGAACGGAGACCGGGCCCCGGGTGGACGGAGCCCGGGCCCCCGGGTGGATTGAGCCCGGGCCCCGGGTGGATGGAGCCCCGGGGCCCGGGCCCCTGGTGGATGGGCCCCGGAGCCCCGGGTGGACGGAGCCCGTGCCCCCGGGAGAACGGGGCCCGGACCCCTGGGAGAACGGGACCCGGGCCCTCGGGGGGACGGGGCCCCCGGGTGGATTGAGCCCGGGACCCGGTGGATGGGCCCGGGTGGATGGAGCCCCGGGGCCCGGGCCCCCAGGTGGATTGGACCCGGGCCCCGGGAGAACGGGGCCCGGGCCCCTGGTGGATGGGCCCCGTAGCCCCGGGTGGACGGACCCGGGCCCCCGGGAGAACGGGGCCCGGACCCCTGGAAGAACGGGAACCGGGCCCTCGGGTGGACGGGGCCCGGGCCCCCTGGTGGATGGACCCCAAAGCCCCGGGTGGACGGCGCCCGGGCCCGTGTGGATGGGGCCCAGGCCCCCGGGTGGATGGGGCCCGCTAGGGTCACCCACTTGCTCCGCAACGCGGATAAGTGGTATTTTTGATCGGTAGGCGTTTGGTTGGTCTTGTCTCCGTGGGCTATGTATCCATTTCCGTCGATTGCTTTTTGACGGCTAAACATTTTGGCTTGGGAAAAATATCCTTCGCATCGAGGTGTCCGTGCCAGATAAGCGTGCGTTCTACTATAGAACATGTCAAGTGTATTTTATAACATAGGTTACGTAAGTTAATGAAAAATGAAAGCCAGCGATGAATCGCCATGTAGAGGTTTGGAACATTTATCTTTTTAAGAATGCTGTTGCTCGTCTTGCAAAAGCGATGCTTGGATCTTGGACAAAATTTAATGTTCTTTCCAACGATGCCATTTTCAATTGTCAAACATATCAGGTTATGCAGCAAAACCCATGTAATGAAGCAAGTGGCACATCATGGACAAATACTATGCTCTCCAGTCTTTGTTCCACCTTGTTTTTTATCAATTAGCTTTTCACATTTTTTCATGAGAAGCGGTACATTTCTCTTGCCTATAGGTGTTGTTTGACTTCGCCCCGTCTGACAGTCACCCGAAAATGGTATAAGGTCCAAAATCCGTCTGAAACGTCAATTTTTAAGCAAAAGTGCCTCACAGGTGCACGTGGCGCGAGCCATTCCCTGCATCACACACCATTCGATACCCGTTCGATTCACTACACGATACTGTGCTCCCCGTGCCGATCGGATCCACGGTTACCGAGATATTGCACGGGGACCGGACCCGTGTCGGGCAAATTTAACCATTTTCGCCCGATTTTGCAAGCCGACTTATACATGTAAAGCATATGACGCGAATTTGCACTTTTTGGGCATGGGTCATGTGCTCACTATCGTCCCGATCGAACTGAGACCCCTAAAAGGCACGTTGTCCATCCTTGTTCTATAAGTTGCGCAAATTTCAGCGCGCTAGGTGCAACAGTCTGCAGGCCTGCACCCCGCGCTAAGTAACACCATGGAGTAACACCATGCCGGGACCTCGGTAACAGACAGAATCTACATCACCACATTACCACACCACAACAAACCCGGCCAAAGACACTAAATGTCTGATATGAGCGCGTTAAAATTTCTTGTGAGCGAATTCGCGTAATGAAGAAGAATAATGGCACAATCTAGGTACTACAGCAGCCAATAGATGACTTTAGGACAGGCACAAATTGGCACATGGGACTACAAAGTATTTATATCATACTATTGTCCGACAGAAGCCGGCAACAGCTCCGTTTGCATATATGCTATGCATATTGCCGAAGGCGTACATTTCGGCCTCGAAAGATACGAATTCATACTTCATAGTAACAGTGCCTACCTATATTTCTGTCGTGGTCAATTTGCGTGGAAATTAACCCATTGATGACACACTGGGTGGTTACCGAGCTATTGTTCTATCAAAATTTTCCGATTCAAACTCGCTCAGGGTTATCGGGCAGATAAAGGGGGCCCGCCCAGCAGAATGTGTATGAAATATGGAGATTCTGAAAAATGGGTGGGGGGCCCGCACACTAGGGGGCCCGCTTTGGAGGCGATGACCCCCCCGAAATGAAATCCTGGCTGCGCCACTGTCCAAGATTCATTTGCTGGGATCCATGCAGATGTCTGGCCCCATCCCCCTCCCCCTAGGGGCCGCGGGTTAACCCGCGCCCCGCTGGGCTATTCAGCCATACGCGCCCTGCTGGGGGAGGGGCAGATTCTGCCCCCCCCCCCCACACTGTCTAACTTCCGAACCGATGGTCGTAGAAAGACGGGAAAAACGGCAATCGAAAGCTCTCAACAAGGCAGATCTTAAGAGCCGATTTTTTTTGCTTAAGTAGGTCAGAGGTTAGGTCAAGGTCAAGTCAAGGGTACAAAATGCAAGTTTCTATATTATCGGTCTTGCACCGTAGTTGCCGAAGAATGGACTGAGACTGATTGCCTGGCACACGCAATTAGTGATATGGACCACATCTGGATGAGTTTCAGGTCGAGGCCAGGTCAAGGTCAGGTCAAGTAAGGTCAAATTTTGAAGTTGATTGTTAACCCGCGCCCTGATGGGGTCGACCGAGCAACGCGGTCTGATGGGGGGCATTTTGGCCCCCCAAGATCTCGAGAACCACGCAACATAGCGACAAGCGGCAAACGGCGTTAGATAGCCCCAACGGGGAACTACCTTGTGACCCAATTTGATTGACCTCAGTCAAACCGATGACGTCACAGGTCAGGTCAAAGGTCGAATTTTCACCGTTTACAGGCATTTCAAGAAATGCGTTGTAAAATCGAGTAAAATGCATTTCATTGAAAATCATCGATGGGGAAATGTTCGTCAAACACATATTTTGCTATTTAAGGTCACTGATACCAGGTGAGGTCACAGAGGTCAGGTTACTGAGGGTCACAAATTAAAAATATCATGTGATGCATGTTTTATGATCTATTTTATATGCCAAATGTGATTATGTGGGACAGGCAGCCCTTGGAGTCAGTTGAGATTATGTTTTGGTGAAGGTCAGGTCAAGGTCAGGTCAAATTTGAAAGTTGATATTTTTGCATAAAATGGGTATCGATTCGATGCAGCTCGTCACGGGGAGTTCAATGGTGGTCTCCGTTTTGCGCTACGTGGTCTAGAATTGCTAAAAGTTGAGTTCAAAAATTTGACGTCATCAATTTTGAAGTTTTTTTTTGCTATAACTTGGCCAAAAAAAGAGGTATCGATCTAAAATTTAGTATGTATATCGAAGAGCGCAGGGACTATCACATATATTCCGGTTTTCTCGAAATTCGAAAAAATGGAAATTTTTTGAGTTTTTCTTAAAAAACCATTTTTTATTTTTGGGGTTAGAAATCCCAAACTTTCGAAAATCCGAGATAGCAGTTTTGTAGCGCCGTCTTTTTTCTACACAACCACATAAAGAACTTTAAAATTGCTTGTTAACTGTAGAATTGGTGAGCATTTCAAGATGTCATGTTTTTTGCTTATTTTTACTCGAACATGACCTCAGTTTGACCTCAATAACTCCTGACCCGAGGCGACCTGTGACTTGAAGTTTTGGATGAAGGTGTCAAATTGATACCCGGTAAGGTACCCAAAATTTGGCGGCGCGCCGTTTTCTCGCTATTTCAGAAAAACCACAGGGGGGGGGCAAAATGGTTCCCCCCCATCAGGGCGCGGGTTAAGACCTAAAAAGGTGTCTATCTGATGCAGTTTTTCACGGCGAATGGCACAGACCCGGGAACAGGGGGGCAGCGGGGGCGCTTGCCCTCCCCCCCCCCAACTTGAGAGCCGAGGGGGCGGCGCCCCCTCAACATTGAGGCGGCGAGAAAGGATCTTTCCTCACTTTTCCATACTTCTTTCCTTCTTGTTTCCTTTATGCATCTAAACATCAACACACGGCATTTTCCTTGCCATCTGAGTTGTTTGTGTTGATACAGTATCGATTTGACAACATCTGCTATTGTTATCCCGCTTTGGTTTGGGCCTGACCTTGGCCATAAGTTTGGCAGACCATATTTTATGCTGGACCATTTTGAGTCAGCTAAAGCTTTGAGAAATATGCACATAACGTATAACGGTGGCAAAATCGTTACTATAGGCTGAACACAGTTTACTCGCTCCGGGTGTGAGGGACGGGTGTGGGGCAATGAGTGCACTTAGGTGGCGCCCTCGGAAGGCCGGTATGTGATAAAAGCTCAGCGACACTAAGTACTGGTGTGATGCCTTCGGTTATCGGTAGCACCCTCAGAATCACCGGCGTATAGGGCCCTCAGAGCCGCCGGTAAGGGACCTTTGAGGCACCGGTGTGGGGCTGTCATGCAGGTGCCGGTGTAGGCGCTCAGAGGTGCTAGTGTGATTCTCTCAGAGGCGCCGATGAGGGTCCTTACAGGCGTTGCTGTGGGCCCTCATAGACGCTGGTGTGGAGCCGTTACAGACGGGAGTGGGGCCTTTAGAGCCGCTGACGCGAACCCTCTACAAGCCGGCAGGGGGTTCTCAGTGACCGGCAAGGGGCCCTTAGGCCGGCAGAAGAAGTTTTGTGGGGTCCTTACTTAGAGACCGGCATGGTACTGTCAGACGCCGGTAGGGCCCTCAAAAGTCACCAATGGGTGGCCTTTAGACGCGCAGGTGTTGGCCGTTGGGTCCTCAGAGCCACCGATATAGGACTTTAATATAGGCACTGGTGTAGGCACTCAGAGTTGGGCGTGTGAAACCCTTAGAGACACCGGCACCGCTGTGGGCCCCCTCAGGCGCCGATGAGTTGCCGTTATTCCCCAAAGTTACCGTTATTCGGCCCTCAGAAAAATAAGTGTGGGACCATCACATGTGGGAAATGTCCCTAGAACTGGCCCCTCATAGGCCGATAAGAACTCTCAGCGGCCAGTAACGGCCTTTGGAGACCACCGAGGGACCCTTAAAGCCGTAAGAGGTCCTCAGAAGCCGGAGTGGGGCCCTTATGGAGATCTTAGTGTGGCTATTTAGGGCCCATGAGGTGTTCTAACGAGCCCATGGGGCCCTTCTGAGTCTAAATATGGTCATCGTTAACCTTCAGCGGTCAAATGGCGCCGGTCAAGAGCCCCTCGGACCCGAGGGTCCCTTTGAACCCAATGGGGAGGGGGGTACGTGTCCCCTAAGAGCCCCAGCTACGCCACTGTTTCATATGCATCATTTCAGGTATTTTAGGCTCGCCCCCCCCCCCAACTTGAAAATCGTTCCCGGGCCCCTGGCGAATGGTGCTGTTGTTGTTTCCGTATGACGTCTAGAAGTTCCAAAAGTTCATTTTTCGAAAATTGTGTGTGTCGTGACGTCATAAAAGTTTGAATAACTCCCACATTTTTGAACCAATTTTTCTAAAAATTGGCATGTTAGTGCACATAGACCACTTCTCTAACATATATTCCGGTTTTTTGATAAACACAAAATCTTGGATTTTATGTTGAATTTCCCAAAAAAGTAAGTTTTAAATGTGGGTCAATATCCAAAATTTTCAAAAAACCGAGATAGCCAGTTGATAGACAAAGTAGAATCACGTAAAAACATTTTTGTTCCGTCTTGAAATAAAGATTTTAGCGGCGTTTCCAGTTTGGCAGTTTTTGAAGCGAAAATGGCGTGACATGATGTCACTTAACCCGCGCCCGGCTGGGGGTCCTGGGGCCGTATTCACGTCGACTTCGTAAGTCGATTTTCTTTCGTAAGTATAATTTGGTATTCACGTCGACACTTCTTAAGTTTTTATCAACGGAGTTCACGTGATTAAAAAAATTTATTTAAGAAGCAGGTCAAACTTAAGAAAATTCTTACGAAAATGATCGACGTGAATACGGCCCCTGGATTTCCACGCCCTGCTGGGGGGTGTTTGAACCCCCCCCTTCTAACTCGGCTCCTGGGCCACGTAGCGATACGCGGAAGGCGGCGTTCGAAAGAGCGTCAAAAACAATGACGAAATTACTTAGGTTAACTTTTTGGTCAGGTCAAAGGTCAGGTCACCAGAGGTCATTGAAGGCAAAATTTCGCCGATTTCCAGGTCGAATGTCGACAATTTCCAAGAAGCCAACGCATAACTCGGGAACCAATAGAGCTACAGCGCCGCGGAAAAGCGCATTCGATAGCCCTATTAACGCCCTTTCTGAGTAGTTCTCTCAGATTTGACCTAACGTCAACGGTGTTGCCTGCAGGAGGCAAAAAACTGCAAAAATAGCCGATTTTTTTCGGAAACAGTTTTTCTGCAATAACTTTTGACCCAAGCCTTGTACGAGCTTACTTTTACCGGCATCGTGTTCCTCTCGTCAAGTCGCATCGAATGAACTATAACTTGACCTTGAAAGGTCAACTTGAAAATTTGACCTCAGTTCAAGGTCATGACCTGACCGAAAAGGGTCATGTTGCATATCAGTCGATCCGTATCGTCGAGCTGAACACATCTAAGGCGTTTTCATCGCTCTAGCATGCCTCTATCAAAAGTTATTTGCGAAAAACTGTTAGATACCATTCGTGACCTAAGATGACCTCAGGGCATAAACAGGGGTCACTGACACCATTTTCATGTGCAGTGTGTCTAAACCACTTGTAATGCAGTGTTTGGGAGTGTTTATAATGTCTTTCGCCCAAAAGAGGCGCATTTCAATTTTCTCCCATTGACTTATAATGGGGAGGTCGCAAAATTGACCTGACCTTAGGTCATCGATATCAAAATTCTGAGATATACATTTTGTACATTCTATTGCTCTTAGCAATCGCTGAAAGTTTCAAAGCAATCGGTCACTCGGTGTAGCTATGACAGACATTGAAACTTTTTATGAGGTGAGGTCACTTCAAGTGACCTGGTGACCTGACCTTGAATGACCTTGGTCTGAAATTTTCACAACATGTGTAGAATTGATGTACCAAAAACGGCGGCGCGGAGCGCCGCCGTTTTTGAGATATTCGCGAAAAACCACAGGGGGGGGGGTGTTCAAACACCCCCCAGCAGGGCGCGGGTTAAATCAGTGAGAGCTGGCTATCAGTTTGAGTCGGCTCGAGTGACGTCTAATAAAGGCATGCAGTTCGAACAATCGGTGCAACTTGGTGACAACTTAGTGGTCCCTACATATCCAGCAATGTGTCCGGCTTCGCGGTGAGCATGTCGGCTGTTGCAAAATAATTTTAACAAAACGAAGCAATTGTGATGTTTGTTGTTTTAAAGTCATTTTTTCCCAGGAAATTAGTTATGTATGGTCACTTTTCGGATTATTCTCTGGGATAATAATATCTAACTCACAAGTCCATATATTTCGGATGATATTGCTCACCCTTGGTCACTGGACAAAATAAAAACAATTACAGGTATGAAAAACCATGTATTTTTGGTGTGTGGTTTTTCATACATGTAATTGTTTTTATTTTGTCCAGTGACCAAGGGTGAGCAATATCATCCGAAATATATGGACTTGTGAGTTAGATATTATTATCCCAGAGAATAATCCGAAAAGTGACCATACATAATTGTGATGTTACAAAATGTTTGGGACACTCTGTGTCGATAGCTCCATATCGATCAATAAAGCAGACACGCCTTATTATTCACAGGTGCCAGGAACCGGAACAAAAAAAGGCCGAGCAGTACACGCACAACCAACGGTCCTGAATCAGGAAAATAATCACTAGAGAAAAAAATCAACCTCATTTTGACCACACTTACTTCGGGCTTGACTTTCCAGGCTCCATCCAAGATTAGACTACAGGTTATGAAGGATAATTTCAGATCGCTTTGTTGTTTTGTTCGCGAATTGAAAAATCAAAATGTAAAAAAGCATTATCACAGTCAGCAGCGATTCATATGTGACGTAGAGAGAATGTCTGGCGAACACTGGCACCGCCACAGCCAGCCAAGCTCTATGCCCGTTTTCCTGTGCCCCGATATGCTGGCCGAGTGTCTCATGGATTATTCGGCGTCCAGGCGGCGGCTGTGCCCGCTCTCAGGCGCCAGAATGTGAGAATTGATCTGCGGACTGCGGCCTCGGCGTCCTGCAGGGGCGCGTACCAGGCGCCACACTCTATACCCGGTAAACGGCGCGCGGGGTGGGAGCGTGCACCCGCAGTTCTGCACATGAAAACTCGGCACTACGGGATCAAATATTTGGTCACGACCGGACCCCGCCCTCAGGCTGGCCAGAGGAGGTATATATAGCGGAAACGAGGACGGCAGAAACGCAGTCAGCTCTCAGCGGCCACCACAACCTACCAGACATGATTCAGGTAAGTCTCTAAAGGCTCTAAATGGAAAATATATCACAAAGCCTTACTGAAGGAGGAATTTTGAAAATTGAAAGGAAAACGAGATTGCAAGCAAAACGTATCAAATGTCATTCGGCATTGCCCTTCGTTTCAAATGTTATTCGTCATCCCATTGACAGCATTGCACCGCGCACACGTAGTTCCTAGATACGTTTTCCTTGCAATGTAACGTTGTAAGTTGCGTGTTTTACATCATGTCTAATTGTATCATGACTAGTGGTGGTATATTACCGCCACCATGAACACTCCGAGGTTTGGTTGGACGGCTCACTAGCGCCGTGTTCCGTTCTGTTCTGTTTTCAGTTCGCCGTTCTCTCCGTGCTGGTGGTCGCAGCGGCTGCCAGCGGTGGGCAGAGCAACGTCCACGTGTCTACGTGAGTCCGTAGTAGTCATAGGCTTTAGCTAAGAGCATTGTACGTACAGCATAAGTGATATACCATTATTGATGTGGCTGTCACAATTATTTGCCTTAATTTCGCTTGAAAAGCTCACCTTGCTCATCAATACAAAAGGGAAGTTGCTTCCACTGCTTTCATTCGGTTATTTTACTTTTATGCATTTACTTCATTTAGCATATCATGAGGCTGCTCTTGACCCTCAACAGTAATTTTGTATACCAAATTCTGACCCGCCCTGGTTTTTTTTCTCAGTTTCACGCCGTACTCGAGCAACTCGTACGGATCCCATGTGAACCACGGATACTACGTGTAAGTGCAGTTCAAGACTGGTTCCCAGAAACGGTCCTTATTTCGGGAAAAATTGTGCGTTTAAACTTTGCAAGTTAATCAGTGAACCGTTAGAATAGAGAATATGAAAATAGCGCTTTTATCGTAATTAACTGTGTTTCTGCCCAGAGAAGAAAGAAACAATGAGTGGTGAAAAATGGCAGCCGATAGTGTCCAACTTGCTTTAAAACAGAAACACCAGAGCGTTTTAATGTGTAGATTGATGGGCCAGGTTCAAATCTGAACTTATTAAAGGGACTATCCCACCTTCTAAAATATTGTTAAAACCAGTTAAATTGTGCCCAACTTTATAGATTGGATGACCAGGAACACGGTTCTGGCATTTATTTTTCATTAAACATCTTAGGCTTCCCATATTCCAAACACAAACTTTCAAATGTGTGACGTCACAGCCCAAAATTACCTCCTTCCCCAGGCCACATTACTGTCATAAAGCTGATTCTTTTTACTCTGTAGGCACCACAACAAAGTTCAGACCAAGTTTTAAGCGATTTTTCAACGAACAAACCCATTTAAATCAGAATGACTAAACGAGGTGACGTCACACTAACGGTCGCTCCATGTTGAAGATAGGGCCTTGCGCAAGGCCCATTTTCAAATGAAGGGAACGAATTTCTTCAACACCAAGAGGCCGCGGGGGTTGCAACCTAGATAGATAGTGGTTTCTGATCCTCGCCGCAAACTTGGCTATCTCAACTCAAACCCCATGTTAAAGGTGGGATAGTCCCTTTAAATATGATCGAAATGTGTGCTAAAAAATAGTGGCGAAAAGGACCACGAAAAAGCTCCAAACAACCTACCGTGTACATTGTTCGATAAAAACAATGTGATGTTTCGGTGACAAACATTCCATTCCATTTTCAGTCCCGGCGGCTACGGCCGCTACGGCCGGTACGTCGGCGGCTACGGCCAGATCTACGCCCAGGGACAGGGTATCGGACTCAGCCAGGGCGGTGGATACGGCGTTGGATACGGTGGATACGGACATCAAGGATACGGACGCGGCGGACTCAGCGGATACCAGTACGGATACAGCGCCGACGTCGGAAACGGATACGGACAGGGCGTCATTGGAGGTGGATACGGCGGAATTGGGGGTGGATACGGCAGAATCGGGGCTGGATACGGCGGAATCGGGGCTGGATACGGCGGAATCGGGGCTGGATACGGCGGAATTGGAGCTAGGTTCGGCGGAATTGGAGCAAGGTTCGGCGGAATCGGAGGCCAATTCGGCGCTTTCCGTCGTGGCTACGGTAGGCTCTACGGTTGATACGGTATTAGTGGATTCAGCTGCTTCGGAGGGGGACTTTTGGCGGAATCAGTGGATATGGACATCTAGAAATGAGCTTTGACATGTATCTGAACGGTACGTGTGATTCCCTATTCTTCATGTCCATGGAGCAGATTATCTCAACATTCCTGTGTGAACATTATTGTATATTTTCAGCCTGTTAATAAAATATTCAAATAACAATCTAGTGTCTGATGCAATGTCTCAAGGCATGGGTTGACAAAGCTATCCCAAAGAGCTGGTTACATGTACACATTAAAACGGTCTCAGATGCCGAGGGAGTGTTTTACGTGAAACGTGTGAACCGGCCTGCAGTTCACACCGCTGTCAGTATACGAAACTCACCGATCAGCTGTTGAAGTGGTTAAAACGACTATTCGCTTTGGTTTTTTCGTCTCCAAAGTAACGAAATTATTTGCAGAATCGCTCGCAACACTGCAGTTGTGGCAACTACATACCAAAAAAGTTATGGTCTGCGCTATCGATACGCAATTCAACGAGCGAGCAGCATACCATGAACACGGAACACAATGAACATAATTTGAACGAATCTGCCGGCCTAATGTGCACCAATTGTGTACCAGATAGCCGTGGTGAAAACGGCTATTATCCATGTGTTACCAGACTTTTCGTGATTATAAACATGCCAACATGTGAAATGATGCTTGTCCCATGCATTATGGTTGATGTTATTACTGTATGCCTGGCCTATTAAAATACATTAGCTGTAGGGGTGTGGTAATAACTGGTGTAAGCAAAGTGGCCACCGTCAAAAATGCATTACCCATTGACCTATAATAAGTACATAATAATGTACGACCCCCACTCGCGTTTGGCCCCTGATCGAGCTACAGCTTTGCGCAAAAAACGAGCGGCGTGTTGCACGTGACGAGAGGAAGCCGATGATACCCAAATTTTAGGCTCCTAGGCCATCGGTTGACCTTCCAGGTCAGGTCAATGACCCAAAAGTACGGGAAATCGGAACCTGCTAGAACGTCGTATAGTGTGGCTGCTATGGAGTTTCCAGGGTGCTGATCACGAATATCATGTTAGTTTTGATCACAGCTGATGTCTTCATGCAATTAGGCTAGGTGGGGTCAGGTCAACCTCAACCGCCTCTGACAGCTTCGTGACATGTTACGAAGGCATCAAAACTACTTCGTTTATGTTCAAATGGGCGCTAAATTCGAATTAAGCTCCAAAACCTAGCCTCGAAACATGTAAAACTCGAGAAAAAAGAACCGAGGTCATCGAAGGTCAATGACCTGACCTGACTTCAGGTGACCTTGACATCCACCCTTATGCATGGGAGCAACATCAAACCACATGTTTGAACGCTTGAAACCACGAAAAGACTGCAAACGCACGGCTAATACGAGCCGACATACGCCGAATCGCGATTCTGGCCAAACATGGTCTCGAAAAGTAGGTCACAGGTCAAAGGTCATTTGGGTCACGGTCATGAAATTTCAGGTGTAAAATTGATCAACGCGAGGGTACTGAAAGTTTCGTCGTGATCGTCCGCTCTTTACGAGTTATTTGGAAAAAACTTAAGGGGGAGTTGCTTCAACCCTCCCCCCTCTGTGCCGGCGAGGGTTGAGGTCATCCAACATATGAATCTATGTTGGATTTTTCACAGGTGATTTTCAAGTCTGGACCCGCGATGACTTGGAACGTCTGGACGTCAGACATGCGCCGCCGCGCGTCCGTCTGGCGATACTCACCTGTCTGCCGGCGGCGGCGGTCACCGCGCGCCGGTCTGTTGGAGCCTGGAGGTCACCGCGTACCTGTCTGCCGGGGGTCACTGCGTGCCAGTCTGCTCCGATTCCTGCTGGCTGTTGGTCTACACTCGGTGGAAAGTAGTTAATTTTAGTAAATTGTAGTAAATCCTAGTAAATTGGAAGAAACTTGATTAGTTGTAGGCACAGGGGAGCTTTGCCGCTTCAACCCTATTGGCCGTAGTGTCTAACGGTGGCGGCCATATTGCGCAGACCAGAAACCGGCTGCCGCCTGTGTTGAGGAATAGGGAATTCGGGACCTCGATTTACGTTTGCGGCCGCCGTATCCATTACGATCAAGTTACGTAGATTAGATACAGAGCCCGGTATCTTACGCAGAATTGAGTGGGGAACACGATACTATCGTGTTATCTTCAGAATTCCTCAAATTCACTCGCCGGACCTACATTTGCCCCGGCCGAGGGGGTTGATTGAACTCACCTCTCCAATGCGCCGCTAATTAAACTAGAATTAAGCGGTTAAGTGGTCGTATGCGGCAAAGTATAATGCAGAGTGACTGGTAGGAACCCGCTTTAAAGGTCTCAGGTCAACTGGTGACCTCTGAGGTCAGGTCAAGTGATCTAAGGCACGGGTTCGGTTTTTGGTAAATAACTTCGCCAAAAATGGCCTTAGAGCCGCGATTTTGGCATAATCGTGTTCAGCTAGCTCAGGCGCATCGAGTGCTATACTTTTTGTTCGGGTCAGGTCAACTTAGGGGGTTGACCTCAGGTCAAGGTCAGGTCAGCACCCCTAGGTCACGAAGTTGTTCGAAAGAGGTCATGTCGCATATCATTCGATTCGGCAGGTCTTCCTGAGTCCATTGGTGGCTTTCCCGACTCGCTAGCTCAATTTGATCGGGAGTTATTGAAGAAAAAATTATGACCCTAGTGACGTCACAAATGACGTCACGCAAGGGCAACAATGCAAATATGAAGCATCGGACCTTGCAAGGATTGCATGAAATCACGATTCTATATGCTTGATATAGTTTCAGATCATTCCCGGCGCTAAAATAGCAATTTCCATATTTCCCCATTGACTTATGAGGGTTTAATGTATAAGATCCCTGTATCTGAGGATTTTGAAAGATGTCACCTTGTTTTCCAATCAATTCTGCGTAAGATGCCGGGTTTCGTGTCTACATAGCTTGAGCGTAACGGATGCAGCGGCCGCAAACGTAAATCGAGGTCCCGAATTCCCTATTCCCCAACACAGGCGGCGGCCGCTTCCTGGTCTGCGCAACATGGCGGCACCGTTGGACACCATCTGGCGGCCGATGCGCCTTCCACATTATAGCTCGGGGTTACATGAGCAGAGTTAATACGCATTACAAACGGACTACAATGGTGAGGGAATAGGAAAATCCGTTCCTGATACGCATTTACTTGCTCATGTAACCCCGGTAATAGAGTTCAGTGGTTGTAGGCCTGCTGAATATATCTATCGTTCTGCCAATTAGAAGCAAAATGATCTTTTTTTTCTTTTTTTTTCGTTTATTTACACAATCATCACTCTATATCTGAACACAGTATCGGATTCTTCCCCTCCCCCCCCCCAACCCACCCAAACACACACATAGATGCACCCGCACACACTTCAACACTTCCGCGTGCGGGGCTGTCCCTCTGCTGCGGGGCGACATTCGCTCCGCCGAGCGGGCACGCGAGCCGCGGACAGCCGGCCGGGATTTATGGAATCAACGACCGCGGACTTCGCGCCCCGTTTCACCCAACACCCGCCCGGCACCCCGGGGGCGCGCACCCTCCCGGCTACCTTCGTTGTAACGCTTCAGGGCGTCAAGGATTGGCTTAAATGATTGGGAAGCCGAATCATTGCCTGCCAGTTTGCTAATATAGTGTTCGACTTTAAATTTAGTAAAAATGTTAGACGCCAGCCCCTGTATTTCAGGCTTCATTGATCGCCTGTGGCACTGCCAAATATATTGTTTTGTAATGAGAACCAGTAGATTGATAGATGGCGCAGGAAATGTGGCTGTGCCTTCTGATATGTTGAGCAGCACTTGTGTCGCGTTGAATTGAGACCGAATATTGCAGACTCGACCCAGGGTATCCCGGAGCTTCTGTGCCTCGGGGCATGACCAAAATAAATGGGTTATATCTTCCTCAACCGATGGGCAATGCTGGCACCGATCCGACTGCAATATCCCGAACAGTTTTAGGCGTTTGCTAGTTGGGATGATTCTGTGGATTATTCGCAGCTGCAACCATCGTAATGATATGTCGTCGGATGTCGCGTAAATTCCTGCAAAAACCTTTTCCCAACTTAAGTTTCTCGGTATATGTAGCTCACGCTCCCACTTTGATATTGCCTTCTCAGGACGACAATTGAATTTAAATAGTTCACTGTATGCCCATTTTGCCACTCTTGTTGCAGCCATCAGCCGCGAGGTAGTCTCCGGTTGCTCAGTGGAAACGCTCGGCTTGTCTCTTTGTAGAATGTTTTTCCATATGCCCGGTATCGACTTCAGTAAGGCTGATGCCGTCATCGGATGAATCGTATATTTAACCGAAATTTCAGAAGCGGTCAGTAGACGTCTTTCTAATAGGTTGTAGACATGCTCTATTTGTTTTATACCTTTTTGGAGGAGATTGCGTCTGCTAAAAACTTGTTTTCTCTCTACATTCATGTTTTTATTTAGCCAGATTGTTTGTTTGAGCACTTGTTCCCCTGTCACTGGATCTGGTTGGCTTATATAGGCCCAAGCTGCGAGTACCTCTCTCCAGAAAGTACTTGTCGTTGTTTCGTGAATAACTTTCTTTGATAGATTGCAATCGAAAATATCGAATTGTTGAAACGGCGTGAATTTTTTCTTCAATACTTCCTTCCAGTTTGCGTTAATATCTACATCTTTATACTTTTTAATCCAGATCATCTTCAGGCTGTTCGCCTGCGAGCATATGTCCGGGACTTGGAGTCCTCCAGCTTTGTATTTACTACGGAGTGTTGCTCTTTTGATTTTGTCTCTCTTTCCGCCCCATATAAAATTAAATGTTATTTTCTCGATCGTGCTAATTAACGGCTTGGACGGACATGGCAATACTGTCATTAGATATATCAATTGAGAGAGGGCCTCTGTCTTCACTAGATGAACCCTTCCGTATGGAGTAAGATATCTAGTGGACCACAGTGATAGGCGAGCCTTCAGTTTATCAATCTTAGCAGCGTAATTAAGCTCTCCTATGTTGACGGCGGGATCTGAAGGTATTGTTATACCTAGTATCTCGACCTCTTTATGGCCCCAGTCGAGGTTTAAATTCTCACATATTGGAGGCATTTCAGTAGCGTTTTTACCTGTCCAAAACGGCCTTGTTTTGCTCCGATTAAGGTGCAGTCCGGAGACGGGTTCAAATTGTTCGAAGATGTTCAAACAAGCGCTCAGTGAGGCAGACGAACCGTCAAGCAAAACTGTTACGTCATCTGCGTATGCCGAAACCTTGATCTCGGTACCTCCTACGGCGATGCCACGAACGTCGTTTGAGGACCGTATAGTTGATAGGAGAGGCTCTATGCAGAGCAGAAATAAATAACAGCTTAAAGGGCAGCCCTGTCTTACACCTCTCCCAATTGAATACGGCTCGGAAAGAAAACCGTTCAGTTGTACCGTAGCCTGAGGTAAATTTTCTTCCCCTCTTGAAGAATAAACACAGCTGACCAGATTTAGTAGATCGGGACCAAAACCAAATTTTTGCAAGACCTGCTCCAGATAATCCCATCGGACAGAGTCGAAGGCTTTTTTAAAATCACAAGCCAGAAGTAATGCATTCATATGTTGTTCCAAGCAATGATCTCTAATGTCGTGTCGAGAATAAGTCGTACGTTTTCGCCTATATAGCGACCTTTTATAAAACCTGTTTGGTCCTCGTGGATACATGTTTTAATGACTTTGCCGATTCTTAGCGCTATTACCTTGGTAAATATTTTATATAGGACGTCTAATAAACTAATTGGTCTTAAATTTTCTACGAAACGTTGATCTTTTCCTCGTTTCGGGATCAATATCGTTACGCTCTTTTTAAAGCTTGTTTTTGATACGCCTGTTCTTTGTATTTCCTGAAATGCTTCAGTTACAATATCTTTGAGTTCGTTCCAGAAAAACTTGAAAAATTCAACGGTGAAGCCGTTCGGACCCGGGGATGTTCCATTTTTTTAAACTGGATAACGCTGTCTGAATTTCTAGTTGCGTTATACGGCCTTCACAACATTCAGCTTCTCTTTCTGTAAGTTTCTGAATGTTTGCGAAAAAGAGTTCACTTTCGTTTTCATGTAATCTCTCAGACGGAGCGCGATACATCTCGAAGAAAGCTTGGCATTCCGTAAGCATTTCGCTTACGTCTTCTGACATAACGCTGCTGTTTTTGCTGTGCGTCAACGTTAAAGCTTTAGTTCCGCTGTTAATGAAATTACGCTTTTTCAGGTCGTGGAAGTACTTGGAACCGCGTTCGCCACATCGCCTCCACCTAACTCTTGCGTGGAAAATGTTGCTACTCGTAATTTCTGTAATGAGGTCGTCCCTGTCGCTTGTCGCTTTTTTAAGGTCCTCTTTCTCTACGTCGCTCAATCTGTCTTTCTTCCCTAGTTTACTAATTTTCTCTTCCAAATTTTCGAAATTCGCTCGCAGTCTTTTTTTCCTCTGGCTAGCGTAAGAGATAATGTCCCCTCGGGTTACCGTCAGAACCGTTTCTAGCAGCAAAATTCGTGAACATTCGGGACGATTATTTATCTCTAGGATACGTGGAATGCTTGTTTTTATCATCTCTACAAAGCCGTCTTCTTTTAAAAGAGCGTTGTTAAATTTCCAATACGATCTTCCCCGTGGGGAAGCACTTAATTCTAGTTCAACCTGTACCATCTTGTGGTCTGCTAAGTATCCATCCGTTATTTCTGCCCTTAATCCGCTTGCTGTGTTAAGTAAAGATTCACTTACAAGAAAAAAGTCTATTCTCGATCTCGACGGTGGATTTGTCCTCTCGAATGTGTATTTTCGCGCGTACGGATTGACAGCTCTCCATGCATCTACCAAGTTGTTTTCCTCGGCAAAGCCGCAAACTATTTCTCTACATTTCGTATGATTTCTTAATCGGGTAGTTAAAGTTATCCTATCCAGCTTAATGTCCATACAGAAATTGAAGTCTCCCGCCAATATCGTGATTTCGTTACTGTACGCTCCTAAGGCTGCGCACAGCTGCTCAAAAACTGCGGGATCATCGGTGTTTGGACCATACACATTCCCAAGCGTTGCTTTTACCCCAAGATAATCTATTTCGATTATTATGAATCTGCCCTCTGGATCTTTATGCTCTTTGTTTACTCTGATAGGTAGGCCTGGTTTCACTAGAATCGCCACTCCGCGGCTTCTCTCGGAGCCGCTTGCGAAGAAACCTAATCCTCCCCATTCGTTCCGCCATATGCTCTCGGTACATTCGTCTGAGTGAGTCTCTTGTAAACAAATTATGTCTACTTTAAGTTGCTTGAACCAGGAGAAAATTTTTCTTCTCTTCGAGACACAAGTGCTGCTCGACCTGAGGCCGTTCACGTTTAGTGTTGCCACTCTCAGTCTGGTCGCATTAGAAGTCGTTTTTGTCATTTATCAGATTCGCTGCCCCGTCTCAGTTCACCGCGTTTCTCCCGCTATTATCCCACGGACCCTCTACACCCCACCCTGTGACCTTTCAAGCCCCCGGCCCGTTCCGTTCCGAATCGACAGTCCCGAAACCGTCCCCCCGCCGGGCAGCCGGCACGCCGGTTTTCCTAACATTGGAAATAGAGGTGGCAAAATGTGGACCCGAGGACCCGGTCCAAAGAACCAGTCTGGACCCATATGGGTCCAGACCGGTTCCTGAAAATTTTCTGACGGGTCCAACCGGGTCCTACCATAAACTACACATCTTGCACACTACACATTATTGCAAAATATGAAGTGAATGAAGTGAATGTTTCTTTGCGCACAGTAGCTCATGAGTATTCCCAGTGGGAAATAGGCTGCTTTACTTGATGCAACTAATGATACCTAGAAGTATTTTGTATTAATTGACTTTTGGGGAACGGGTCCAACTGGTTTCGATTCCAACTAAGACCGGGTCCGACTGGTTCCAGAAATGTCCAGCCGGGTCTGGTTCGAGTCTGGTTCCCAAAATTGTTATCTTTTGCCACCTCTAATTGGAAACTGTCCCGCCAGACCATGTGGCGCCGTCTTGTCTAGCCTAATCCTATATAGAGGTCGCTCCGATCAGCGACCGCTCGTGGTTACACGCCAACTAAGCATAAATGTCAATAGTCTATACATTATCTACTTGTAACAATCCTAGCTACACAAGTAACAGGTAGATATCTTAGAACTTAACTTACAAACTAATCATGACAGATAGCTAGACGCGCGCACCGGTAGCGCCTTGACGGGTGCAAAGACACCACCTGGCTCATGGGTGCAAAAGATGAGACATTGAGCTTGAGCCCTCTAACCAAACAGCGAATTGCTTGACACAATAAATGAAAAAATAATGACTGACGACTCGGTATCGATCCTCTCACGACTAGTTAGCAATACGAGTAGCTGACAAACGGCTCTTGCACTTTTCTCTCTCTATATATCATACTTCACCGAAAATTGTAGCCGTAGGCGCATCGCCATGCCATGCCTGCAGACAGGGAGCCTTTAGACGTCAGTCGGACGGTCCCCGCCGCCGCCGGCGCTCTCTCCCCGATCTGGCCAGCTCTCCGCAGCTGACAGCTCCGTACCACCCTGCTGAGCTGTCACTGGGACCCGCGGGTTTGCGGCAGGGGACGGGTCCAGCGGTTCTCGCAGAGCCGCAGCCCGGGGCTGACCCGGCCGGCCCGGCCGCGCCCCGGAGCTGAGCGGCCCCCGCCGCTGGTCCCGCTGGTCCGCCGCGGCAGCTGGTCCCGGCCCGCCGTTCGCCGGCGGCCGTCCCGCCCGCTCACGGAGGCCCGCCGCCGACAGGCCTCGTGTGATGTCGCGGGCCTGGTTCATAGTGTCCACACGGCGGGAACGTTCGTTGAAGGCCGTCTTGACATGCACGAGGCCTCTTCTCGTGAACACAGTGTAGATGGTTCCTCTCCGTTTTTCGTCCAGCAGATAATTGAAGATTTGCTGGTTGGCGGCTGTCAGCGACTCGCTTATGAAGAGTGGAACCGGTTTCCTTCCACCCTCCCGTGACTTTCGAGCCATGTCTAGACGCCGCTCGTACAGCTGGTTCTTCATGCTGGTTTTCACGAATTTACATATCACTGTGTAGTCGCCTTGAAGTCTGTGAACCGTTTGAATGTCTTGGTTCGTGATCTTGATGTCGGGAAATCGCCCGGCCAGTTCCTGAATTACTTTGTCCTCTATGTTCTCTTCGTTTGTCCGTTTTCCGAAGCTTTCACACCTCAGTATGAGAGTGTTTATCCTCCGGTTTATGTCCATGCTTTCTATTTGTTTTGAGAGCTCCTGGACAGTGTTTTCCGTTTTGTTTAGCGTTGCTTTTAGCTGTTCTGTCTCTGTTGTTTTGTCCATTAGCTCGCTTTCCAAAACCTCTAACCTCTTCTCCAAAGCCTCGTATTTCGCGTCCATGATTTTAAGCGCTTTGGCTATTCCGGCGTCCATGATGTCTTTCATGGCCGCAAGCGACACATCATCAAGACGGCAGCTGTGTGAATCACTATGGGCTGGTGAGCTTTCCTTACTTGCGTGCTTCACTCGTTTGCTTTTCCGCTGCTCTTTCACTTCCAGCGCTCTCACCATTTCGGGAACCGACGACTGCCGCTTCCGTCCGCCCCTCGGTGTTGGCGTGACGAATGTTGACTCTTCGGCGTCACCGAAAACTGAGTCGATATCCGACGCGGCCGTATCCGATGCCTGCGTCATGACGAGAGACATCACGTATGGCGGCAGACGCGTCCGTCACGCGGCCTCTGTCCGTCTATGGCTGATCCGGGTCCGCGGCCAGCTCAGCCCCGCGATCAGACGGCCCAAGACTCCAACACCGCCGCCACTGACCGATAGCGACCACGATCACGATCACGTCTCTGCTGACTCACCAGTCACTGATCGTCACGACGCATCGCTCTACGTGGCCAGGCGTTCGACAAGCACTCGTAAATCTCGGCGTTATGCTTCGTCTGCCAGTGACCGTTCACTGTCCGGCGGCCGGCCGCCCGCTGCCAGTGGCGCGCCCCTCACTCGCGCGGCATGTCACCGGAGCGCCGGGACCGACCTCCGGCCCGGGCCAAGGTCAGGCCCAGGGAGACACCGGTTGGTCACGTGACTCGGAAACAAAAATCAGCTGATAGAGTGGCGGAATCGCCGTAATCAAACACGAATAATTCCGGACGATAGAGCGGCAGTATATGAGTTTTCTTCACGATAGGCAAACATTGCAATGTTTTATCATTTTATGATCAAGAAACGTTCATAAACCATATATTTCTTCGATGATTACTGCCGCAACCGACGCGCTCATATCGTAGCCAGCGCATAAAGCTGTGCTTTGCGATATTAAATGTAAAGAAAAACATTCTATATCTTGCTTCAACCTTCTACTTACGCTTTTATATATTACGACAGCGACACCATACGGCCTCACCGTTCCGTGCTTCTATCCTCAGGATACTGAAATCCTTCTCCTCCACGCCGCAACCCCCCCTCCGGGCTGGACAGGCAACTTTATCTCATGCGGGCTGTTCCCTTGGAGCGGCACCGCTGCTCCCGAGGGAGCGTACCCCGTAGCCGGGTGCAGTGAGTGCCTTGGGGCTGGGTGGCCTGTCCTCTGGACGGGCTCAGCCCCGGCGACTCACTAGGGTGCCTGCCCAGACCAATGTCTCCCCCTATATCCTATTATCCTCCCGGCTCTGAAATGGTCGCATTGGACCGAAAGGGCCTAACCCAACAAAACAAAAACAAAAACATACGGCCTATCGACGCTATGCAACTCCATGGAGTGTCCGGCCGCACTCTTCCGAGTGTGCCGAGATCAGAGGCGGACCATCCGCGGCACGTCCAGCTGCACTGCCCGGTCGCTGGGAGGGCGACACCTAGCGCCGCTCTGGCCGCTCGCTTCCGCGCACAACTAAGCTACCTGGCTACGCCTGTGGGAGGGGAGGAGCAAAACCAACAACAGTCTGATGAGCCAATGGAGTCTGCGAGCCGCGCCAATCAGCGCCCTTCCGCGCGCAGACGGGAGCTAGAGCTATTCATCTCCTTTCCTGTTTTCGCTGGTCCGCCAGTCACCAGCACTAGAGGTCTGCACCGGCCGGCTGCAGCCGCGGCTGGCTGCAGCCCCACGGCTGTGGGCCGGGGCGGCTGCAAATATCTCCAAGAACACGGCTACGGCTGTGGCCACGGCTGTGAGATTTCAAGCTCAATCTTAAGTACTCAAATATAAAATTTTAAATCCTTAATCTTACATTCTGATAAGCAGTATAGCCTGTAAAAATCATGCAAAGGATGCCCAGCAACATTGAAAGTGGTGAAGCCTTTGAGAACCTGTAATGGTTTTACCATTTGCTGTAGGGGAGTTTGCACTCTGGTACAGAATACTAATAATAGGTACCAATTGTTCCTTCATTATCAAGAGCTTGACAGTTTCAGAAAATGCAACATGTTGCATTGTCACATCCCTCTCAAATCAATCTCACCTGGTCATTAGGAGAGCACCTTACAGCTATTGAAGACGAGCGTTCAATAATTCTTTCAGGTAATAGAAAAAGAAATCATGCCTAGGTAAAGGCAGGTAAAGGCTTCATAAAATATTATCTAAAATACCTCTTAGATGAATTTCTGGATTTTCGGCAAGTCCAATTACAAAATATAAAACTGGCGCTTTATGTTCTAACTGGTGTGTGAGTGACCGCTAACAGAAAATGCCGATCAATGAAGCCAATGGAATTAGATTATAAGTGAGCATGAACCTTACTTACGGTTAATTCACATGATGGTGAAAACCCTGAACACGTAATTCACATGACGGTGAAAACCCTGAACACAATATTTCTTACGCGAGCTGTTGACTTTACTAACAAAATGACGTCTTCTTCTAGAAATGTAAAAATTTGATACTTGATCTTTGTTTTAGAGCAAGTTTTTAACTGCATAGCGTTATTATTTAAAAAATTATAATTTTTATGGCTGTTTATAGTGAAACAAAACAATTTATTGCCACTTCCTTTCTATTGACGTCATTAAAAACTCAAGTAAAATTTTTGATTGAAACAGGTAATTGTGGCTCGCACGTCCTTGGGGATTTGAGCGAAGATCATTATTTGGAAAAATCAAACTAGATGAATGTTTTTCTTTCTTGGATGCTCACTAGTGTTTTGATGCCTTGCATATCAAATTAGTTTGAGACTTGCTCGGAAGGCTGCTTCAAGCCTGGCATATCACACCCCAGAAAATATGCAAGGTAAGAAAGAAGCAAGAGTTTTGACTTAGACAATCACTGTTTGACAGTCCATCAACTTCAGTTTCATTTTCCATACCTAACATTGATAATGAAAAGCATCAGGGTCTGTTGTTCTGTCCCACAACCATGCTTCAGGATTTGGCATTAGATGTCTACACTGCTAGTGCTTCTATTCTGGTTTGTTGTTTATGTTTTCTGTTGATGTAGGTACCTACCTACCCATCTTTCTTAACAACTTGCAAGGGCTTGTGTAGGCATGCATTGCGCATCAGGCTTCAGGCCTTCGGCCTAAAGCCAGATACACAACCACTTAACCTATGATGCTTCATGAGCTTGAGAATCTATAGCCCATTGCAATGTGCCTTTGGCTATATGTTTCAACTAAAAACAACTTAGTATATACTATTTGGTTGCATTTCATTGAAAGTATCAACGGCCGGCTGACGGCTGGCTGCCCACAGTTTGCCACGGCTGTGGGCGGCTGTGGCTGTGGAGCCACGGCTGCGGGGCGGCTAGGCTGTGGAAAATTGCAGCCGTGCAGAACTCTAACCAGCACCGTTCCGTACTCTCGATCGTAGCCATTCAGCCGTGTTGTCCTATACAACAACAGTCAGCAGCCTCGGATCGCGCCAGTCGGCCGCCAGAGAATCTATATTATTTATTTGCCGTACAGCATTGCAAGCGTTACAGTGTTTGCAGCCGGGTGTAATCAGTAGTTGACACATTTATGTTTTGTATCACAAAATTTAAAAATTCATTGAAATATATTCACTTTAATTTGCATACAGCTTTTGATTCTTGACGCAGATTGTTAGCCCTTGCTACATCAAACAGCCAACATCCATATTTCTATTTCCAGAGCTGCAGTGCTGGACACCGAAAGTACATTATGTTCTAATAATTCAATCCAAAGGCACATAGATTTCACGACAAACTTCTAGGTTCCAGAGCAAGTATTTTCTCGCCAGAAGCGCGATTTAATGCAGCTGGCGCGCTCACAATAACTAATATCGCGCTCGCCAAAACCCGCCAGTTACAGCCACTCACACCTTACTTCCAACCTCCGTCCCATTTATCATTTATTAGCATATCGAGACAGAATGAGACTACGACATAATCGTCAAATTACATAACACAAATTGCGGGACGTCATCGGAGAGCCCGTTAAAATACCAACCCCAATCTCGGCCAACACCGTTGGGACGGGGCGGGGGGGGGGGGCGGGAAGGGCTTGAAGCTGGAAGACGTATCGGCGTATCCTTCATAGACACGGGTGTTTCGCAACGCTGGAGCGTCGAGCCGAATTCGTCTCAATCGCCGCACTAACACAGCAGCGCTGCGTAGCGCGCTGCAGTACGCTGCCGTGAAACAGGGCCCAGGAGTCGGATGGTCTCGGCGGCGGCGGCAGCGGTGACTGCGCTTGTCACCGTGGAGCCCTTGAACGACGCCGTCAGCTCGAGCACCGGCGACTAGTGACCTGTAACAGAGCGAGTCGCGTCTCGTCACGTTGTCACCTTTCAGTCGCAACGGCCGTTATATAAACAGTTACTGAGAACATCACGTACCAGCCACGGCGACCGTCACATTACAGTCACGGTGATCGTCACACAGCAGTCACGGCGACCGTCACAGGTCACGACGGTCATCAAATACCAGCCACGGCGAGTATGACTCATAGTCACAACGTCTTCTGTCGCACACTCAGTCATAATTACAGTACATTAGCCTGTGCATAAACATCTCATCCAAGAAGTCCAAGCCCGATTATTACCCGCGTGGGGCTGCGGTTTGGTGGCGTGCGGCGACCGGCCCGACGGTTCAACGCCGGTGCTTACAGCGGGTCGATCCTGACCAGTTCAACTGGCAGCTCACCGACACGGACTGGACACCTGTGTTAAAGCAGCAGAGACCTACGGAGAAGTGGGAGGAATTTCGCAGGATTTTCCTATCACAACTCGACACAGTGGCCCAGGCGTCCACAACTCGACACAGTGGTGACCAAGGCGCAGCTGCGCCCCCCCCCCCCCCCGGTTCACACAATTACTGACCTGGAGATAATGTGATGGTTTCTGGACAATGTGGCTTGATACTGGCCACCACACTCTACAACTTCCTGCCAGGTGACGTCCTTCAGCTGGATCGAACCGCTGTCTTCAGAACCGCCGACAGCAACGAGCCTGTTGAAAGATAACATGCTCAGAACTAAAAAACCACAAAGCATACAATGGAAACGACTAAGCTGGCCACAGGCACGGTACACAACGGCGGTCTTTTATGCTAAGAAAGTTCCATCGCCACAAAAGATTGCAAATGGCTATGTTATAAAAAAAAACTCAGATATCACATATCTAGTCTGATAATGGATACCTGGCCGCACGTCATGTGGATGGCAGCATGGCTTGAGCTGTGTGCTTTGGCATTTCCATGGTGAGATTGGACCCCATGCATGGCGCTGGTGTTTCGTCTGCACGTGCATGTCTGCATCTACTGATCTGGGGTGGTCCAGTTTCCAAGATCTCTTGAGCGTGCTGGGCTACTAAGTTAATAGGTATATTACACTACGCATTCGCGATGGTCCACAGTGATAAAGTTGTGGTAAATGGATTTTCTCCTCAGTCCTCTTCTTTTATTCCAACCCTTATTCCTCACTGCCGTTTGGCTGAGGCACCTTGAGGCTTGATGCAGAACGAGAATGCCCATGTCGTGTGGCACACCTTTGATGAGCGTCTGTCCCAGCCAGCATCTGTTAGCAGTGGCTAGGTGGCTGTGCATTAGCAGACCCCTCAGTCAAGCTGACTTGGCTCAGAAACTAGCAGGAGGTTGAGTGTGCATCCTACGATGGGTAGCTGCTCATCTATGTGGCTCTGTGACACAGGATCAGCCTGAGAGAGAAGAAAGCCAGTCAAGGCAGTAATGGGATGTTGTCAGACTGGCAAAATAGTAAGTACTATGCCACAAGTTAAAAATCAATTTAAAGTTTTGTTGGGTTGCCTTTCAAGTTTTGGCCCAAAAAGACTACAGAGTTGGAGGAATGATAGGAATTAGGGGGAGCTATTGGTATGGGCAAACACCCTGGTACAAGTCATTGGGGCTGAGCCCATCCAGTGAACAGGGCACCCTGTCCCTGACACTGCACCTGGCTCCGTGTATGCTCCTAGGGGAGCTTCCCACATGGGATGAAAGTGTCCGCCCAGCCCAGAACAGGGGGTTGAGGCATAGAGAAGGATTTCTGGTATTCATATAGCAGGCATCTCACATGCTGCCACCGATTTGTGAAGTCGCTAGACTCTCCAGTTCTTGAGACATTTACACAAAATTCGCTTTTAAATCTAATCAAATACCCACCTAGTCTAACAGAACAAAACATTATCTAACCTGACCTAACCTTACCTACTAAACTAGGGTGTAGGGTATAGGTTAGTATGTTAATAGCCAATAGGTAAGGTTAGGTAAGGTTAGATTGTTTTTAAATTTCAGCTTCCTTTTATCTACACATTTACTGGCTAGCGCTGAAGGTGACTCCAGCTTTATTGACACCCCGTCAAGTTCGTCACCAGGGTGGTGTTTCACCGGTGATAGCAGCACGCTACTATTCTGCTGACGTCACACTTGTGGTTGTGTTGGAGCAATGTGAGTGGGGCTTGTTGATGTCTCCATGGAAACCTAATTTGACACATGAAATAGCAGCGTGCTGCTATCACTATCACCAGTGAAACACCACCCAGGCCAAACTCGCACCACGCTACACTAAATCTGCGCTGCACGAAGCCAAATCCGCAACGCACCAAACCCACACCAGCTGAACAGCCCCACGAGCCACAATGACAACATCTCGTCGAAATTGCCATGCTTCGTCAACTGGCCGTTGGGGTAGAGCATACTTGGTAGGATAATTACCACAACTACAAGACAAATCAATCAAAACATCAACTACCTTTGGCCTTGGCCTAGTTACCTTTTACCTATTTTGATTTGAATCTCAACTGAACCACAGAATTCAGAAAAGGATCTAAAACACAAAATTACCCAGCCTGACAGGCAAAATCTCAGGGAAAAAAATAAGTTTTAAAAAGAAGGTACCAAACCAACACCTACCTTCCATTATTTATAGTCACAGTGCCTTCCATCTTTACCTAACAAAATCAAATCAAATAACAGACCCCAATAGAGTTCAGTGTAACAGACAAAACAAATAACATAACCGATGACAAAATACAAATTAAAACAAAGGTGTTCTCCATCAGCAAACGAAATGCCGTTCAACCAATCAAATGCAAAGACATGCGTCTGCTAGCGACAGAGGTATATTAGCAGCATTTACAGTACAGTGGACAAAGCACAACTGAGGGTGGTCCGCGGTTTTCAATACCGAAATTCGTAAATTTCCCAAGTTCATCTTGTTTTATGACTCATATCAAAAGATAGAGAATTCTTTTATGTTAATTATTAAGCTTGAACTAGACACCGACATTGTCTTGTTTTTTAGTAATATTCCATTAATTGTCATAGTGTTACCTTCAGCAGAATGGAAGATCATTCATTCTAGACCAAAAAATACACCTTACATCTTCGAAACTGCAATGAGATATGCGGACTTTTAAAGAAAATTGAATTCTCATTTTGATATAGACGTTTTAAGAGCATATACCTAACAAGTTTACCAAATACAGATGTTTTTGCTCAGGAGTAATCGGTTACAAAAAATATAAGTTCGAGATTCATAAATACATTTCTAAAATTTCCCAAGATCATAGCGCTTCAACATTTTGATAGGTAGTAGCGTTAACAATTTTGTATTTTTTGGTAAATGTTTTAGACACCGACATAGTCTAGTTTTAGAAAAATATTACATTTAGTGGAACAGGGTGACCAAGGACACCAATGGCGGTGGTGCATTCAACATCAACTAAATGCAGTTTCCAATGCTTAAAAAGCAACAAAACTGACATAATCTGAAAGAAAATTTAATTTTGATATTTATTGACCATGATTGAAGCCCCACATCACTGAAATTACTCGACAATTCAGGGTAGAGCATTGGCAGGTCCGGTAGGCTGAACAGCTCAGAACCATGATAATTTCGAAATTGAATGAAAGAGTGTCGGCCTTTGATATTATTTTTTGTCCTTCAATTTTAATTTTTGATTGTGAAAAATTAATTTTGTCCATGAGCAAGGTTTGCGTTTAAGATATATAATTTTTTAAATGGCGGAGATAGCCAACAATTTATTTTCGTTAATGCTTCACAGGTTCATACATGACGTGCTCTGTGATCATAAATCAAAAATATATATACAAATCGTAAAACTCATCGAAATTTGTTGCTTAGTTCTCTTTTTTAGACTTAAAAGGTCAGCTGAAAATAGTGGTCAAAATACCTTAGTGTTGTAATTTCGAACCGGTTTTACCTAGTTCTCTATATACCGTGGTCAGGCCACTACTGAGTAGCAAAATGATCTTGCTGCATCTGCTTTAGAGGTGTCAATCGGATACCAACTTTTTGGTATACCGATACCAAACCGATACCAACTTGGTATTTGGTATTTCAAGGCGAGTGCATTTGGTATTTTGTTGGTATTATGAATCTTCACTGATGTAAAAGAGGCTGAGAATTTGGTAAAAAGTTGGTATTTTCCTCATATTCCCAAGTCGGTTCGGTATCGGTATTTTTCCATGGATATTGTTGGTATTTGGTTTGGTATCGGTATTACGAGTTTCCATAATTGACATCACTAATCTGCTTACCTCAGCAGCTGTTGTGTTCAGTGTTTATCCTGATGTACAGAAAGAATGTGTGCAACGGTTGTAACCACGCGGACCGAACAAAGTGATCTGGCCTAGGTTAGGATTGACAGTGATTTGGAAATCTAACCTTGGGACCAGAATATAATAGTAAATGATGGTGCTTCAGAATCAGAAGTGTTATGAAGAAGCGTCCCTGAAGTTATGTCAGTCATTGCCAGATGGCCAAAACCAAGACTATATACACCGCGAAAACACTCAGTATTATCACAAAAAATGTATTTAAAACACTCAAAGGTTGGTTACACACCAGTTTTTCTGGCAACCCCCACTCAAACACAGACTGCTGAGTGCTGATGCCAACACCATTTTTCAATTCAACTCAATGCCAGCCATTATCGCTCTACATCACATTAGGTGTTCAACGACAAGGTTTGTGACACTTTTAGGTACAAGTTGTGCTACCATCACATTTGATAAAATGAAAACAGTCAGCAGTGATCAACGTCAGACATAAACCTGTGAAGATCAGACATTACTTTTCGCACCATCAGCACCATTTAGTCGTGTTCCAAAGATGCCTATAGTTACATCAACATCAAAGCACAACCAGGCACCACTACTAACAGTTATGCCGAAAGTACACCCACAACACAATTTTTTAATTATTTTGATAACCTACAGGATGTTTGAAAGCTACCTACTGGCCCTGGCTCTGAAATCCAGAATTATATTCAACATTGAGATGGGTACCTAAATTAACGTAAATTCAACCCAAATTCGATCTTCCGAACTGTTCTGCATCATGAACTTTGCCATACATGGCTTAAATTATTGATGAGATTCAGCACTTCGTAATTCAAATTATTATAAATTTGAATTTGATTCACCACTGTTCCATGATCCATCCAAAATTCTTCATGGCTATATCACTTTGAAGTTCATTACCTCCTTTTTGAGCCACAGGCCCACAGGCATAGGACGAACTTTGGTTCGTTTCAAAAATTAAATAAAAATAAAATTGCTTGAAAATGTTACGTCGAAAAAATGCACACAAATAGGCACAAATTACTTTTGCGTAATTATCGAAACTGCGCAATGTCTGTAGCACATTGGTTTACCATAACTTGAAGCGATTTGTAGTTCGCTACATTCCCACAAGGTGGCTTTGTGTTGTATATGACGTCACTACCGTAAATCACGTCATCATTTTGAACAGTTTTTCATCATTTTCATTAAAATTCGGCCAGTTAACCCGCGACCGCCTGGAGGGGGGGGGGTCGGATCCGACCCCCCTCCGTCTTTTTTTTAATAATTCATGAACCGATTACGCTATCAATTTGAAACTTGGCATACCTTCTCCCCAATCGGCAATCAATTTGAAGTCTCCTGTTTAATTTTTAAGAACTTTGTTTTTAAAAACTTTTTGAGATATATCAATTTTAGTGATGTAACTACACGGCGTTTTCAGTCAAAAAGTGGTAAATGTTTAAAAAATCGCCAAAAATCAAGTTTTAAAGCAAATTGCAAATTAGGGACATGAAGAGACGTTGCTTAGCGAGTTCTTTAAGATTGCTGTCTCGGATTTTCCATAAAATGCGTTTTTCACCCCTAAAAGTTCAAAAAACTGTATTTTTTGGAAAACAGCTAATAAAATCCGAACTATTGAGAATTAAAAAAGGAATACATGTTATAGAGCTCTATTAGAACATTAGATGTCCCAAATTTCAACTTTCTATCTTGATTTTCGACCCCCAAATTGTACAAAATAGCTCCAACATGCATAGGGCATGGTGACGTCATAAGCATTTTCGTGAATTAGAGGCACTTCTGAACATCGCATGTAAAAACAAATGGCACCACTAGATTACTGGGACAAAGCCCGTCAAGAAAAAGTGCATTTTTATGTCAAAAATAAAAAGTTGAAAAATTGATTTTTTTTCTTAGCCCTCGTTTAGTTATGTATGGTATGGTATGTATGGTCACATATAACCATTACCATCGGATTCGGCGTGAAAAATAAGCCATAAAACATGTGTCGCACGCCCATGTAGCAGACAGTGAAACCCGTGACCTTTCGTGACCTGACCTGACCTTGACCCGTACTTAGTATGACCCCTATACGCACATGGTACCTTCACTAGGTATTTGAGGTCATTTTTAGTGAGTTTCGAGCAGCAGCTATCGATTCCGCTGTCCGTAAGCCTAATCATGCAAAACCCCAGAATTTGACCTTTGGCCTGACCTTGACCTAAAAGCTGACCTCAATCTTAAAATCTTAAGAGTCCTTTGGGGAGGTCTCGTAGAGGCCTTTCGAACGCCGCCTCGCGGGGCTCGATACGACCATTGGTTCTCGAGATAACAGGGGGGCCGTCGGATTCAACCCCCCACCCCCAGGCTGTCGTGGGTACGGAAATAGCCCAGGCGGTGCCGGGTTAAAGGGACCCTCCCACCTTAACATTAGATTTGAGTTGAGATAGCCAAAATGGGGTCCCTGGCTCACAATTACCGGTTTCGGCACTCACAACATCGAGAAATGCCTTAAATCGGAAATATTGAATTTCAAAATTGCAGCATTTTGATTCAGAGGGGCTAATGCTTAGGAATACCCCTCTGAATGTGTGACGTCAGCGCAAATATCTAACGATTTTTAAATGTTTGACTAAAACGTTTTGTAGCACGCGGTGGTATATGCTATTTGCGCGCAACATCTGCCGCAAACGCCGCACTTCTAAAATAAAGTCGCTAGAAACAGCGGAGATCCCAAAAAAGCAAACAAAAGTAAAAGTCTAATATCTTGAAAACCGGTGAATATTTTTCGGTGAAATTTGGTAGATATTCGTTTTCGCTCTTTCTGAACCGAGGGACATCACTTTCATGCCAATTCATAAACTTTTTTGAAGGTGGGAGGGTCCCTTTAACCCGCGAGTTGCTGGGGGGGGGGGGCGTTAAACGCCCCCACTTTTTTCGCCGGGCCATAGCATAAAAACGGCGCGCCGCAGGCGCGCCAAATTTTGGGTACCTGTAGGGAATTGATTGAAGTTTATTGTGACAAAGTTTAAAAAAAATCGGTCGGAAAATTTTTGAGATATCGAGGTTTTAGTGACGTCATGATTTCTGAGTTTTCGACCAAAAACGGCATATGTTCAAAAAATCATATAAAATCACAGAATAGACATACAGACATGCCGTAAACGCCATTAGACTGCCAATACCATGATCAATCAAATGGCTATCTTCGATTTTTGATTATCGTTCCGCATTTTCAATAATCTTGAACTGAATCTTGACAATTTTTCGTGACTACTTCACGACCATGATACATGAATTTCTTAAATTGAACTTTTTGAGCCAAACACGTACACATATGATAAAATGAATGTCACCATCGTGTTCTACGCCCCAAATTACCTATAAAACATGTGTCACAGGCTGCGAATATCAGTTTTGATTTTCGGGGATATGTGCCTACCCGGTTGACCTGACCTTGACCCTGACCTATGCTTGACTGACCCCTACATGGAGCTAACACTCTTGCAGGCCTTATAAGATGGATTGTGCACCGTTTTCACACAGTTTATGGCGAGAGGCGCCCATTGCGAAGTCCTGAAGTTCATGCTACTGAAAGCCCGATTTCAGGTGTTTGACCTGACCTTGACCCGACCTGTGACCTCAAAATTCAACTTTAAAGTACTCATCTGAAGCGTCTCGTCGCGCTCTTTCGTTTGCCGCCTCGTGCGTTTCGCTGCGCCTATTGGTTCTCGAGTTATCGGCTGGGGGCGTTTAACGCCCCCCCCCCCCCCAGCAAACGGTGGGTGGCGAAATACCCCAGCAACTGCCGGGTTAATGGCATGTAGCCACCCATTTAGATATAATCGACCATTTACAAGTGTTTTGGAACCATCCACTCCGCTTTTTCAAGGTGAACATATCCCTTTAACCCGCGCCGGGCCGGTGCTCCGCGACTTAGCTTCCGCGCCGGGACGGGGGTGTCAGAACACCCCCACTCGTCTAACTCGACTCCTGGGCCACGTAGCGACACGCGGTAAGCGGCATTCGAAAGAGCATCAAAAATTATGACGGAAACACTTCAGTCATTTTTGAGTCAGGTCAAAGGTCAGGTCGCCAGAGGTCATCAAAGGCCAAATGTAGTCAATTTCAACAATTTTGGAAACTGCCAACGGCTAACTCGGGAACCAATAGAGCTACAGCGCCGCGGAAAAGCGCATTCGATAGCCCTTTTACAGACCTATCTGAGCATTGTTCTCAGATTTGACCTCAGATCAACGGTTTAGCCTCCAGAGGGCAAAAACTGTTAAAAAAATAGCAGTTTTCACGAAAATGGTTTTTCGCCAATAACTTTTGACTCAAGAGCCACGACATTACTTTTGGCAGCATCGTGTTTTTCTCGTCGGGACGCGTCGAATGGATTATTTGTTGACCTTGAAAGGTCATTTCGAAAATTTTACCTCAGGTCAAGGTCATGAGTTGACCGGAAAGGGTCATGTTGCATATCAGTCGATCCGTATCGTCGAGGTGAACACATCTGATGTGTTTTCATCGCTCTAGCACGTCTTTATCAAAAGTTATAGACAAAAAACTGCTGGCGACTGTTCATAACCTGAGATGACCTCAGGGGCACGCAGAGGGGTCACAGGTACATTTTTCCGATTCAGTGTGTCATGTTTACCTATGAACCGATGTTTGAGAGGGGTTTGAACATCGTTCGTCCAAAAGAGGTGCATTTCGATTTTCTCGCATTGACTTATAATGGAGAGGTCGTAAAATTGACCTGACCTTAGGTCACCGATATCAAAATTCCGAGATGAACATTTTGTATATACTGTTACACTTATCAATCGCTAAAAGTTTCAAGGCGATCGTTCAATCGGTGTAGCTATGACGAGGATTGAAACTTTTTCTGAGGTGAGGTCACTTGACCTGACCTGGTGACCTGACCTTGAGAGCCCTGGGTCTGAAACTTTCACAACATGTGTGGAAAAGATGCATAAACAGGTGTACCAAAAACCGCAGGGGGAGGGGGGTGTTCAAACACCCCCTCCCCGGCCCGGCGCGGATTAAATGATTGAATGACTGTAAACGCTTGATTGACCGAAAAATTTTAATCAGTCAATTTTATTATTTCATCGACTCCACGTATCCGTCTAATTTGTCAATGATTTGCGACGGTACGAGGTAAAACAGCACGCGCTGCCGCACCTTTCTGAGACGGAGGACTCGGCCCCGCGAGTTCTGCACATGAAAACTCGGTAAAACAGGATAACTGAGTTAGTCACGACCTGACCGCGCCCCCAACCGGCCACCGTCTGTATATAAAGTCGGACAGAGGAGAGCAAATTGCAGTCAGCATTCGCTACTCCCAACGACCAGCCATGATTAAGGTGAGGAGAACAGTGAATAATTAGTGAAAAAGTGAAGAATAATCAAGTCCTGAGACGAAATGTGACTATCAAATGAGTAAAATGAACAACACTGTATTTGTTACACAGTGCGCAAATACTGTGGAATACGTTATAGAACTAGGGTTTGTATAATTCATACGCTGCTTCGCAGTACTTCAGTTCAGGCTAAATTTTGCTGACAGTGTTATGTGCGTAGTGCGTTCAAGGTGCAATTATTGACAAAGGCAAAATGGAGACAATGCGCATGGCTGTCCGAGTCTCGGGAAATTATTATAAATGAAGTTTTACGCAACACTGGTGAACCCCTATGACGGCGTTATTTCGCTGTGCTTTCAGTTCGCCGTTCTGTCCGTGTTGGTGGCCGCTGCTGCCGCCAGTGGAGGAGGTGCCCAGAGCAGTGTCCACGTGTCAACGTGAGTCCGTGCAGTGACTGAACTGCGAGAACACAATGTTTCCACAGCGAAGGCTCGATTGGATCGAACTCGGAGCTACTCTCGCAATTTGATTGCCTCACTTTTGCCCGAAACTCTGTCTTGTTCGTAAACGTAAGAAGAGGTTTCCAATACTTCACCCTTATCTTATTTTATAAAAAGCTGCTCCCCGACTATTGACTAATGTGCTAAGTGCTTGACCTTGAAAAGCGCAAGAGCAAAGATATCTACCAAAATATGACCTGCCATGTTTTTCTTTCCAGTTTCAGCCCGTACTCGAGCAGCTCTTATGGATCGCACGTGAATCACGGCTACTACGTGTAAGTGCAGTCATAAGAAGCTTTCTTTCCTCATCCCTTGGTCTCTATTATTTAAGCTAATTATGGGATATAACTCTAGATATATCTAAGCTTTTCAGAACACCACTGTAGTCGGGCAAACATAAGAAACAAAGAAGTTCAAGCGTCTGAATCACTATGCACGTGTTTTGCTTACTGCAAACGTAAGGTTCGAAGAAAAATTCGTTTGAAAACTCTTGAAAATGTTCCAGTAAATACATATGAAGCAATATTAAAGACACGAGAACCAATGGCGTTTGCGCTTTTTTACTTAGGGTTTTAGGGTTCACCAAATTTTGATAGGTATGTGTGCTCTAAACTTATGAAGCCCAATGGGTTTTTATTTTGTCAAAAGAAGTGCCAAGCAAGATTACACACAAGTTATCTAAAAGCGCTTACTATGAACATTCGTGTTGTTTTTCTTTTCTCGGACAACCGTTCCCTAATTTCAGTCCCGGCGGCTACGGCGGCTACGGCCGGTACGTCGGCGGCTACGGCCAGATCTACGCCCAGGGACAGGGGATCGGGCTCAGCCAGGGCGGTGGATACGGCGGTGGATACGGTGGATACGGACAAGGATACGGACGCGGCGGACTCAGCGGATACCAGTACGGATACAGCGCCGACGTCGGAAACGGATACGGACAGGGCGTCATTGGAGCTGGTGGAATCTACGGTGGATACGGCGGAATCCGCGGTGGATATGGCGGAATCGGTGGAATCCGCGGTGGATACGGCGGAATCGGTGGAATCCGCGGTGGATATGGCGGAATCGGTGGAATCCGCGGTGGATATGGTGGAATCCGCGGTGGATATGGTGGAATCGGTGGAATCAGCCGCTTGGGGCAGATTGGCGGTGGAATCTATGGCGGCTATGGGTATTACTGAACGAGCCTGGTGACGTCTATCTAGGACGGTGCGTGTGAAACTCTCTTTCTCTACAGCAATACCATGGATGGTTAATGCTTCCCTATGTGTGCACCATTGAATATTTTCAGCCTGTTGATAAACTATTCAAATAATAACCATCTTGTGTCTGATGCACTGAGTACTGACACAAAGCAGACGCGGATCCAGGAAGGGGAGGGGGCGCAGTGTTCACGTCCCTGAATTGACGCCTCCATAGCCCGGGCGCGCTGATGTAGGCAATGCGACATTCCGGAGGGCCAAACCAGGCAACGCGGTCCCCGGTACAGTCATTCGTCCTTGCAAAGGCCAAGGCAAAAGCATTGTGACACGTGCCTTGTCTCTAGGACGCCCTTCGGCGATATGGCGGCCCACTACAGGCTGCAGATCTCCCCCTACGTGTTGTATATGTCGTAGGCATCGGGTGAAATCCGGCATTTCATGAAATGCCTAGGCATTACGCGGAATGCCGGCAAATACTAAAATATTCGTAGAAATACGCGCGTTACGGCGAATGCCTGAAAATTTTAGGCATGTCATGGAGTGCCAGGCGGAGGCCCGGCAGTCGCTGAAATATGATCGAAATAAGCCGAGTACAATCATTGCCTAGGCATTGCATGAAATGCCAAGTGACGACCGGCACTTTCTGAAACGGTTACCGCAGATGTGCGAGCTGTTTGGTGGTGGCTAGGTACCAAACCTAACAAACACCTCCTAACCTAACCCAACCCTAATCTAGCCCAACTTATCTACTTTTCACATAACACGTTAGGTTAGGTTTAATACGTTACGTAGGCGAAAGCAGGCTTTAGGTTGCTAGGCCGCTGGTGCCTCTGGGCCCTGACAGGACTGCGGTGCCCCTGATCAGCCTGAAGTGCCCCAGACAGGCACGTGGTGCCCCTGACAGGCCCAAGGTGCCCCTGCGAGGCCGGTGGTGCCCCTGCGAGACCGGTGGTGCCCCTGGCAGGCCTCTGGTGCCCCTGGCAGGTCTGTGGTGCCCCTGGCAGACTTGTGCTCTTGCTAGGCCGGTGGTGCTCCTGACAGGCCTGTGGTGCCCCTTACAAGCCTGTGGTGCCCCTGACAGGCCCGTGGTGTCCCTGCTAGGCCTGCGGTGCCCCTGTTAGGCCGGTGGTGCCCCTGGCAGGCCTATACTGCCCCCAGGCCCCAACGGAGCATGACCCATGTGACCCCCCCCCCCCCCTTGGATCCGTTCCTGCACCGATGAGACTTGAATAAGCAAAAGGCGCGGGAACTCGCACGTAAGTCAAAGTAATGACTAATGAACAATACATAACTAGGTACCTACCACATCACAATTCATGTTAGAATCTACATAATGATATTGATAAGACAATCTTGCATTAGAAAACTATGAGGCTTTCCAGTTTCCACTTTCCAGCTACCACAATTGATTGATAAACAATAAAAGATGATACTGACACATGTGGCTTGGTTAGGTAAAGGTATTTCAATCTATTGAAAGAAATATTTGATAAAATAAACTGAGGATAAAAACAACACCTAAGAATAAACTGAGATATAAACAAAAGTATAAAAATATTAAACAGCCTGCGGAAGCGATGGGAAGCGAAATATCAATTGTAATGGCCTTGGATATTTACCGTAAAATGATTATTCAGTATCTAAATGGAACTCGTGACGTCATTTCAAATAACAAATGAGCTAGGCGTTCCGGTTCTACCTTCGAGTATAATGAAAATAAATAAAAAATCAAACTGGAAATTCAAAAGTCTGGAGTTTTTTTTTTAAAGAATGTTCATTTTTTCTGCCTAACATAATTTTACGATACGATTGTTTGTGAATATCATCTTTGTAGCGTTCAATTTAATGACGTAAACGTAAGCTGAAACGGTATTACATGGCCCCGAGCGGTGTGCGCCTTGCATCTTTGTTTTATTCATTTTTCAAAAGAATAACAATATCTTACGTCATTAGTTTAAAGGGCCTATAACGGGGAATCTTTTGGAATCATTACGGTTTTGGTCAAATTAAGATTTTTCATTGGTCAAACGATAATGACGTAATAAAACCATATTACCAAAACGTGAGCTGTGAATTTCGTTTGTCTTTTTTTGGGAGGCTCTCTCATAACAAAAGCACAGCATGGCACCACACGTGGCACGATGCCATAAGTAGGTAATCTGAAGAAGTTGATGCCATTTTTGAACTTGTAATTTTATTAGGAAAGTATTAGAGGTTGGTTGCTATTCTTACTAAATCGAAATTGTGTTGCACATACTAATAGCTCATACGAACATTCTGGATTGGGATTTCATACCTGGCAGAAGTGGATTGCTGGATTATTTTTAACAAAACTGACCTATTTGGCTTCCAGGTTTGATTCCCTAACATCTGTCCATAGGCGGCAAAAGAGGGGGGGTGGCACCAGGGTACCGTGCCCCCCATAGATTTTGGCATTTTAACATTAGCCCTACTGGCGTTGCATGGAAAGAATGGGATCAAAATGAAAATCTGCAGTGCCCTGCTGCCACTGCATCTGTCTGTACTGCTTGTTCATTGAATTAAAGTGGCTGTAGCTTGTTGATAAGATTGTCATCAGTGCTGTCATGAAAAAGTTACAATTGGTCACAAAAAGTAGCAATATGCATGTTCTTGGTTTATTTTAAATGTAGTACAAATGTTGTTTATTTAAATTCAAATTTAATGATGGTACCTAATGATTACAAGTGGTCTTAACCAATAACCATGTCCACAAGTGATAATTCTCAATTTTATTGCACTGTAAGGTGTACAATTATGTAGGATAAGGGTTTCATTGGCTACATGTCGTGAGATCCTTACAGATCATAGGTCCTCCACAAATTTTTGCCCGCTGGATCCACAGAGATCATAGATCCGACCCCTAAATACCCCCTGCTTCGACCCTTCACCCTCGTAAAACTCAAAAGCTTGCCGGTCATCAATCCACCTGCATCTCTGCATCTGCTTACTACCTATATCGACCAGTTACTGCAGCCGTTTTGGAGCGGCTCACGGCCGATAACACACCGGGCGTGCGCTAGCCGCCGGTGCTAAGCGCTAACCACTGAGTGCGCATGGCCGACTGCCGCCTCAATGGCGCTGGCCCCCCGGCACCGGCGCGGCGCTGCTGACCCATGGAGGGGAGGGGGGGGGCTGATAAGTTGAGCCGGAATTGGAATAGAAGCCGGTATGGGATTGGGATAGAAGCTCAGCGAGACTAAGGGATTGTGTGGTGCCTTCGGTACGCCCCTCAAAATCACCCGTGTAGGGCCCTCAGGGCCGCCGGATATGAAGCCTTTGCAGGCACTAGTGTGGGCCCTCACAGGTACCGGTGTGATGCTTTCAGAGGCATTGGTGCGGGGCCCCCAGATGTGCCGCTGTGGGCCCTCAGAGGCGCCGGTGAGGGTCCTCACAGTTGCCGTTGTGGGCCCTCAGAGACACTGCAGTGTAGGGTTGTCACAGTCGGGACCTCATTCAGGGGTGCCGGTTGCACTCAGAGGTGGCAGTGTTGGGCTCTCAGCTAGGCACCGGTGTGGGGCATTCACAGCCGCCGGTGAGGGCCCTCGCAGGCGCCGTTGTGGGAGACTTCACGGGCTTCAACCATTGGTTTTGGGCAGGGGTCGGCAAATGGTGGGGTATGCCCCTTTGGGGATAATGGAGCCCTTCGATGGGGGTGATGAGGGCCTCTGAGAAGGTATGGAATTATAAAATTATGGAACAGGAAGGAATGGAATTTCGGTAAACTTGGTTGTCAGCAATGGGGTCTGGTAGGTGGGGGTAATGGCCCTGCCCTACGCGAAAAAATGGGGCACGACCCCGGAGGACCTGCCGACCACTGGTTTAGGGGGTCATCGCAGGCGTGTGTGGAACCCTTAGAGCTACTGGTCCCTGATAGGCCGGTAAGGGCCCTCAGAGGCCGGCAAGTAGCCCTCAGAGGTCGCCAATAGGCCCTGAGAAGCCGGCAAGGGGCCCTCAAAGGCCGACAAGGGACACTAAAAAGCCGGTGTGGGGCTCTCATGGAGAGAAGTGTGGCTCTTCGGGAGCAAATAAGGTGTTCTTCCGAGCCCTGTGGGCTGTGGGGCCCTTCTGAGTCGAAAGATGCCAGCGTGGACCCTCAGCCGCCAATAGGCGTCGCAAGGCCCCTCTGGCCCGAGAGGCCCCCTGATCCGATGGGGGCACGCGCCCCCTGCTTCCCCTCCCCCCGGGTGCAGATAGAGAATGCAATCGGCGGTGCGGAACACAACAATTGCAATCGTTCCCCCTCCCGTCGCGAGGTCGCCCATCCGACCCATATTCCAAGATTGTCAACCCTGGGGCTCGGGTCGGCAATGTACCGGCAAGGAAATCAGCTTTAGGTGAGTAAAAATGTTCTTAAGAGTCATTAGTTGTCGTTACGTTCGTCGTTCAGTAATGACAACTGTACGGTGCCAAATGTACCCGACGTACAGCTTGGAGCCGGGCGCCGCCCGGTCTCCACCAGTGACGTCACGCTAATGCTTAGCGACCGGTCCATTGGAAATCGCGGGATGATTCTACCTCTCTTATACGGCCTTGCCTTGGCCGCACTGCGGACGGAATCAGCACAAGCATGCACGTCGAGGCCTTCCACAGGGTGCTCAAGTACCTGAACCTCGACGGTCGAGTGTGCAAGAGTCGACAAGTAAGCATTAGATCCAGATCAAAATACACTTCTTTAATAATCCCATTTTCCTGAAAATTGTTCGCATCAAAATTTTCAATTTATCATTATATGCTGCACTTCTTTTATTTGATTGAAAACACTGCATGTATTCTTTGTGACTTTTTGCTCATGGATTCTAAGAATGTTCAGTTTAATTGCCTGCAAGGAATCTTGTCATTACTTTTAGTAATAGTTAATGGTATTTTACTCATCGGTATTAATGCGGTCATCGGTATACAGCAACTGCTTATTGTAGATACACAGAATAGAAAGAATAAAACTAAGAAACTATTTATGTATTGAATAACAACTATAAAATATTTCAGGTGCATCGAGGCTCTGTTGTCGTTTGCGGACGACCAGGGGCAGTATTCACGTCGACTTCGTAAGTCGATTTTCTTTCGTATGATTTGGTATTCACGTCGACACTTCTTAAAGTTTTTATCGACGGAGTTCACGTGAATGAAAAAATTTACTTAAGTATGTCAAACTCAAGGCTATAGAACTCCGTCAAACTTAAGAAAATTCTTACGAAAATGATCGACGTGAATACGGCCCCAGATGGTCCGCGCAGGCCGCAGACGCGGAAGGAGCCGAGCGCCCACCCGAAGAACAACAAGCGCCGCCACGACACCGCTATCAAACACGTCAGCGAGACGGGCGCTACAGCCAGGGTATATTGAGTGAAGGGTAGGACGAACTTTGGTAGGAATTTCTAGTATAACTACTAGAAAACCTACTAAATGTGGTCGGGACTAGCAAAAAGTTAGTTCAAGCTAGAATATGGTACCGCCTATGGTTGGCAGTCGTGGCGCGCACGTGACATTCATTTCTTAAATTTCTTAAATAACAGGCTTTAGGGGCCGATTGGTGGGCAGATACATTCAAGTAGCTTCTAATAATTGATTATGCAAACCTTCAAGAATCTACATCATTCAATTGTAGCCAAAATCACGCGGCGCTCCCAGGATTCGAACTCACGACCCTCGGATCCGTAGCCCAATACGCTACCGAGGACCGCGCGCCGACGATCGGAGAGGCGGATCGTGGGTGCTGGCGTGCAGAGAAATCTTTACCCTGTACGCCGTAGAAGATCGGCTAGGTTTCGTGAAAAATGGTAGAGGAATTGTCGAAAGAAAATTCATCGATCTATCATTTGATACTAAGAACCATTCATTCCTTCAAAGGCTGACCGAGATATCGCTCGCCGAAAACAGGCCATTTAACATGTAAACCCTCTGGGCTGGTAGGAAATGTACGCCGTGGAGCAGCAGTGCTACCAACTAACTTCGGCGGGGGTCGGCTACAGCAACCAGAGATGGGGATGCGGTGCTGCCTACCCGGCAGGTGGTGTCTGCTCCGGGTGCGGATGCAGATTGCAGAAGCGCACACAGTGGAGCAGCTGCATAGGACCTGCTCGCTGCCGGGGAGATGCCAGCAGCGGTGCAACGAGTGTCGCATCTGCGTCCACCAGATGCAGTGTGACTGTTACGATTGGATAGGCCAGCAAGCCATATGTTAACTATGCAGTATGCACCTGGTATGCATGCTGGACCCTGATGCTCTGTCACTATCGTATCAGCCTTCAGGTTCAGTCACGGTGGAGGTGGAGCCGGACCCAGGCCCATGTCACTCCACTTTTGATGACATCATAAGGGGGCCTCAAGACAATAATGGCGTGGTGCGCCACAATCGCTTCTAAGCTTCTTGCCAACAGCTGCCATTTTTGAAAATATAATTTTGAAATAAAGTTACGAATAATAAAAAATATTGTAATAAAGTTGTGTATCATATCAATACGTTATCTAAAAACATACTGAGAAATGATTTATTTATAGTAAAAATATAAGCTTGATGCGTTTTAACGCTGCTTTTCTGCTACTGCAGAGGGTTTTTATATCGCCTATATCTTCAAAACCGGCCATTTCTTAGCATATTGCTGCTCTTTTTTGTCGCTAGAAAATTAGTTGGGCTTTCCAGCGACATCAACGGTTGAGCAATATGTGAAAAATACCATCAAAAATCTTCAAATGAAGTTTGTCATTTTTACGTTGTTAAGGAATGGAGTCCCCCTTGCAAGCATCAGGGATGACGTCACTCAGGATCTGTCTCTGATTGGTCGGCGGGGGAGTGACTGTACCTTCTATATATGGCCTTGGCCGGACCCGCTGCCGCTCCTCATGCCCTCATGCCCTCCGTCAGCCGCCCTCTGACAGCTACAGACCCAGCGCTGCTGGTCAGGAAGGGGGAGATCGTGGAGGCTATCCCCAGCCTCCCAGAGGATGTCCTGGCGTCGGTGGCCGAACATTTTCGCCAGATTGACCAGTTGATGGCGATGGCCGCCACCCGAGCCGCACATAAGCCTCTGCCAGCTCCTGCTAAGGACCAGCGCGCCTGCAGCGCCCAGATCGCCAGGCAGCCCCGGTTCCTGCCCGTCCGCGTCAGTCGACGTCCTGGAGCCGCGGCGGTGACCTCCGCTGACATCCAAGAGTGGGCGGGACGCGGTGGTGAGTCTCTTCGCCAACGATATCGACCGCCAACGCCCCACCTCCCACCCAAGCCGACCATACGTGCGCCACTTAAAAAACAAAACGATGTCTGTGGCACAATAAAAAGAATTTTCACATGTATGCTTGTATTGTACTGGTATAGGTATACATAGAACACTGTTACTAGGTTTGGTTCGGTTTCGAATTCGCGTTCGCTAATCGGGTTTCGATACTCGCGGTTGTCGGCTACAGCTGGATTTGCTCCTGCCGGGGGACGATGTCGGTCGGGTCCTGTCACTGGCGACACTAGGGCACGTGACAACTGATGGGGGGTCGGAGGCAAGGCCGGCGCAGCACAGAGTATATTGAGTGAAGGGTAAGACGAATTTTGGTAAGATTTCTAGGATAACTACTAGAAAACCTACTACATGTAGTCGGGACTAGCAAAAGTTAAGTTTAAACTAGAATATGGTAGCGTTTATGGTAGGCGGTCATGACGCGCACGTGACATTCATTTCTTACATTTCTTGAATAACAGGTTTTAGAAGGCCGATTAGTGGGCAGATACACTAGGTTAGCTATTAGATCATTAGATATTAGCTATAGACTATTAGATTATCGATTATACAATCATTCAAGAATCTACATTATTAAATTCAAGTCAAAATCGCGCGTCTCTTCCAGGATTCGAACTCAGGGTCCTCAGATCCGTGGTTCGAAACGCTACCGACTGCGCTACCGAGGACCGCGCGACGGCGAACGGAGAGGCGCGTCGCGGGTGCTGGCGTGCAGAGAAATCTTTACCATGTACGCCGTAGAAGATCGGCTAGGTTTCGTGAAAAATGGTAGATGAATTGTCGAAAGAAAATTCGTCATCTATCATCAGAGACTATGGGCCATTAATTTCTTCAAATATTGGCCGAGATATCGCTTGCCGAAAACAGGCCATTTAACAAGTAAACCCTATGGGATGGTAGGAAATGTACGCCGTGGAGCAGCAGTGCTACCAACTAACTTCGGCGGGGGTCGGTGTCAGGTGCCGACAGACAGATATTTGCCGCCTCTGCGATGGCCACAGGACGCGTCCACGACGCAAGTCATGCGATTGTCCGGAATGATGGAGTTGCGACTGAAAATAACTAGGCAGTCTGGTCATTCCAAACCATCGGGTGAAATTAATGGCGAGTGCTCGCGTCAATAAGTTAAAAAAAAAATCCATTTGGAAATGAAAAAAGGAGCACTTGGTTAGGTTGAATGAACTTCAAATGACTTTACGTTATTTGCCATCGCAGAATCATGCGTCAGCCAAGAAAATCAATGGTCGAGGCTTTGGAGTTCAAATGACAGGGTTATATTTTAACAATATGATGAAGTACGAGTCTTAAAATTGTAATTACAAGGCCATCATGTCGACATTACAAGGCTTGGGACGACTGCAACTGCGCCGGTGGAGGACTCAGCCCAGGCGCGATCGTGCTGGGGGACAGCGCGATGAATTCCATGGCTGAAAACTCCCATCGCCGGGCCGGCCTCACCAGAGCAAGAAGGGTTGGATTTACTCGCATGACACTCTATTGATGTAGACGAGCCTAGCATCGGAAAGTGGATAACAACTTCGTACCGCGTGTGATGTCAACAATGCCAGGCCTGAAACCATCTCAATTCCTGTACCTTTTTATCCCTTAGGTACAAGGCATCAGGGCCAAGGCCATCTATAGAAGGTACAGTCACTCCCCCGCCGACCAATCATATACAGATCCTGAGTGACGTCACCCCTGATGCTCTCAAGGGGTGCTCCATTCCTTAACAACGTAAAAATGACTAACTTCATTTGAAGATTGTTGGTGACACTCTACACATATCGCTTAACCGTTGATGTCATTGGAAAGTCCAACTAATTTTCTAGCGATAAAAAAGAGCAGCAATATGCTAAGAAATGGCCCGTTTTGAAGATATAGACGATTTAAAAATCCTCTGCAGTTGCAGGAAAGCAACGTTAAAACGCATCGAGCTTATATTTTTACTATGAATAAATCATTTTTTTTCACGTATCCACATCTGACGTCATGAATCATGATGCTCACGGCCGGGTTCTTCGAGTTTTACCGAGTCAACACCATGCCATCCATCCAGATCTTCTTAGTCGTGAGCGCGGCATCATCTTAGCGGCTGGCCCAATCTTATAAAATGCCGTACTATTCTATTCACGGCATTTGGTAACATTGACAGTGATACCAGTGCCGACAAACGTTTATCCTAGTCGACAAAATGATTCTTTGGACTGTCAACATACGATGGACTGAAATGCGTGAAAACCATTTTGCATTTGATAGCCGTTTACTGCAGCTGAACTTCAGCCAGTGCTGCCATATCCATTCCACGGCGTTTATAAGATTGAGCTAGTGAGAGTTGTTGGTGTCACTTACTGTCACTCACTGCGCATGATGCCGAAGCTTTCGAGCTTTCCGCTTGTTTGAAGACGCTGTGCGTCGAGCGGCGTTCACGTGCCGGAGCCGGATGAACGTCCGGACTCTGGCGAAGGTTCGGATGAACTTCTTCTCCTCTGAATGCGCCGAGCCACCGTGCTTCTTAAGAAGCAGAGTTGTCATGTTGGTGATGATGCCGCGCTCACGACTCAGAAGATCTGGATGGATGGCATGGTGTACACAGAGTCATGTCGAGTTCTCTGAAGAGGCTCAGACACGCCGATGTCGGAATAGTCAGAGCGCACACGCTGCGGAGCCGGGTCCACAGCGCCTGGACTGGTATGTCCTCGGCGTACTCCACTGCTGGTGCACCGAGGCTGCGGTCACGTTTTCGTGCCATGTAGCCGGCCAGGTACGCTGCGGCGCTATCGGACGCAGGCACGCCGGTGTGGACGTCTACGGCACCAGAATGCTCACTTGGGGCACGCACACCTTCAGCAGCTGACAGAAGTTGAGCCATCTCATCTTCAGCGGCTTGTTCGGCCTCCTCTTCTGCGTCCGGTCCAGGTTCCTCCGGTTCCGGATGAAGCTCCTCAGTGCCCTCAGGGCTGTCTCATCCCTATCTCCGTAACGTGTCGTGTGCGACCAATGACGTCACGGCATTGCTGCGTTCTGATTGGGTGGCAGCTCCGAATCGCCCGACTGGTGGTCCCCGCTCGACAAGCGCACGTGCGCCGACTATAGGCATTTGTAGTGGCATTGACGGCAGAAAAAGTGAGCTAATGCAGAGCTCTGAATATACTGGAATAGAGTCTAAGCCGTTAGTAAGACGTAAAATCGTCAGATAGGTTTTTTGTTCGTCTTGATTCGAGCTTTTATGCGATATAATTTTTACCTTGGTGTCGAGTCTGGCAGCTATGTGGGAGAGCCCTTAAGTTGGGTCATTTTTCCATAGGATTGCATTACAGCCGTCCGACCCTTCGTACCTGTGACGTCACGGAAATCGCTGCTTCGACCTAATGAGCATACCTTCTATATAGGGCCTTGCAGTGCCCTACCTCAGCCTACCTCCTCAGCCGGCTCTGGGCACAGCTGTTCCAGCTCGACGAGCTGCTGAGGCGGTGATGTGTTGTCATCACCGTCCGGCTCTGGCTCTGGTGTTTCCGTCGCCGCGGGCTCTGGCGCCGCCGCTCTGTCGCTCGCGTCCCGGCATCCGTCTTGGGACTGACGCCGTGGCGGGCCAGCTGCAGCAGTCAGCAGGCGAATCCGAGCCTTGGCTTCGGTGGGAGTCGGGCTGAGGCTGGAGCCGCCTCGCCCGCGCACCTGGCTAATTGCTAAAGCTCTCCAGCTTGTCTTGAGCGAGTTTACGCGTCAGCAGGTACGTCTCTGTACCGTACTGGTCTTGAAGACCTTTCGTGAGTCCACGCACGGCCCAGGCACGGCCCTGATGGTCACAAGCAAGCCCTTCTGGAAAGGGTACAAGTGCCTGGCATTGCCCACGCGCATGCCAGCCACCTCCTTCTCGAGCGCTGCTAGCGCCTCCTCCTGCTCTGGTCGACCAGAGTATCCACGGCGCAGTAGCTTCACATCGCCGGGGTGAGCACTGTTCAGCACGTCCATGCCGCTGTCGATCTTTTTTATGAAGTCGACCTCCTTCTCTTTGTCGGTCATGTGTCGTCTGAGTGCCAGAGCTGATGAGGCGCTCATAAGCTGGTACGCGGGGCGCACCTTTTGGAGAGCCATGCCAGACACCTGCCGAAAAAAAAATGATTCTCTCAATTATGCTTTCTAAGCGGCGAGGTGCATGGAGGTCAACTTAAACCTCCAAATTCTTAGCAATTTTCGTTACAGCGGACGGGAGAGGGGATACAACACACTCGGTGATAAAAAACCCTCGCCCGTATAGGGGGGGGGGGCGGGGGGTCGAGCGGACCCTTCCTAAGGTGTTTTCGCTAATAACTCGCGTAAAAAGCGGCCGATCGCGACGACACTTTCAGTACCTTCGCGTTATTCAATTTTACACCTACCCTTAAAATTTCATGACCCTGACCCTTGACCTGTGACCTACTTTTCGTGACCATGTTTGGGCGGGATCTCGATTCGGCGTATGTCGGCTCGCATTAGCCGCGCGTGTGCAGTCTTTTCGTGGTTTTAAGCGTTCAACATGCGCTATGGTGTTGGTCCCATGCATTAGTGTGGGTGCCAAGGTCACCTGAAGGTCAGGTTATGTCATTGATCTTTGATGACCTGATAAAAGGTGAATATCTCAAACGGTTCAAATATAAGGCATACGCAAATCTGCTCTATCAGAATGCTATCTCAATTTAAAATCCCATGTTAAGGGTGAACTATTTCCTCGACAGGACCAGCTCCACTCCTGCTGTAGGGGTCCAGCCTCGTCCAGTCGTCGCCCCTCGCCAAGACCAGCCGGACTCCTGCAATAGGGGTCCAGGCTGACCCGTTCGTCCAGTAACCGCCGCTCGTCAGAACCAGCTGGGCTCCAGTAGTAGGGGTCCAGCCTCCTCCAGTCGCCGCCGCTCGACAGGACCAGCTGGGCTCCTGTAGTATGGGGCTAGGATGGCCCGTTCATCAACCGGTCCTGAAGTCACATCGCTGTCAGCCAGCCGAACTCAGTACATAAGTCACCAACCCTGAATGTTGCCAGCCAAAGTCGGCAGTTTCCTTCGGACAGTCATCTCACCAGTATTGTACAGTGTACAAGGTTAGTGACGCAGTTAAATACGTCAATTAAATGCGAGGAGTGCGCTTGTGTATGCAGCGTTTTGTCATGTTGAGCTGCATGGGTGTCGATTTTCACCGAATTGAGGGTGCCCACTCCTCGGGCACAGCAATGAGCAAATCCGCCGCCGCCTTAGCACCTTAGCGGTGACCTTGACCCGCACCGTCTGTTGGGGCTCCAAGCCCAAAGCCAAGCCGGCCGAGCCGGCGGAGAATTTAGAGCTTGAGCACCCCCAACCCTTCGGAAATCGACGCCTATGTTGAGCTGTATGGATGCGTTTTAGCCTTCCGCCATGGTGGTAAATAGCAGCCTACATGCAGAATTATTGGCGCAGAATTATTGCAGGGCTTATTGGCGGACTCATTGGCTTCATTGTGTCACGTTTGTCGGCACGTGTAAGATGTGCTTTACTGCCATTGGCTCTCGGCCTGGCGACTTCTGGGGACCACGTAATGGGGATGACAATTGGGATCCTGCGCCTTAAGCCGGCCATTTACGTCCATGGCTATTGGCTATGTACCCCCGTACTAGGGCCAGTGGCAGTTATGACGTATATAGGGATCCACGAGATCTTTTTTGATGAATGGGTTGTGCAGTGTTGAGATCCGCGTGTAACGTCACTGTTTGACCAGTCTGCCCTCAAACGCGTCATCTTTACTCGTATTTTATTAACATGAACGCTTTGCATGGTCCAGTGGTTTATATATGTTACGGGTCACATGCTAACTTGGGCAGTATGCATACTACCCAACAGCTCGGGCAGTATGCATACCGCCCGGGTAGTAACGGGTGTCCACTAATCATTTGGACAAAATTCAAAGTGCAATAACTTCAATGTATTTGAACCTAGAACCGTGAAATTTTTAGGGCTCTTTCGAAACTCCATTTCGAGTGCACATATGTACACTCAGAGCAGGAGTTGCGTCACGCCGTGTCGGTTTGCTGCGCTTACGCGCTCACCTACGCGGCGCATCATGGTGAGCGGCACTTCCGGGTTGAGGATCTCCACCGCCCTCAGTATCCGCCGCTTGAGCTGGTCTTCAGAGGTTGCCTCCCATCCTCCTTTGTAAACCTCTTGCTTGAGGAGGCCCCAGAAGTCTTCGATGGGCCTCAGTTGAGGGACATTTGGGGGGTTGTCCTCTCGTCCCACGACCGGCACACCTGCATCTTCCAGGAACTGGAGCGTCGCACGCGCATAGTGAGCAGCCGCGAGATCTGGCCAGAAGATGTATCCATCGGCAGGATATTTCTCTCGCAGGAATGGCAGAAGCCCTTCCTTCAGACATTTCTCTCGGTAGACTTCACCTCCGATGTTTGCTTTGCTCGGCAGAATCACTGGTTTGGACACACCCCTTGGTCAAATTGCCATCCAGACCAGAAGTTTTCGAGGAAATTTTTCCTTTGAGCGATATCTGACCTTGATGGGAACATCTCCACCCGGCCCAGTGCACTGTAAAAAATGTCACGAGCCAATTCGATGACAATGAGTGGGTTACACGGTCGTCCATTGTACCTTGCTGTTATATATAGGGACATTATCAGCCTGAGCGTTGTTAGTTAAAGAGTGCCCTCGTAAAACAATTGGTTACAAACGGTAACCTAATAACTTAAATGCTTCCCTAACACCCCTTCCTGCTTATCAACAGATTTCGCGCTGTGTCGGAAAACTACGCATAGTCTCATAATTAAATCCGCCAGAAGCTTGTTGCATGCTAGTTACATGCGTGTTTCATTATCGTGTCATATTATTATTATGTCGGCTAATGAGGCACCGCCCTGCTCGTGCTCTAAATATAATCCTGCGCACACGCCACCTATCACTGTAAAAAATATTCACTAGCTAATTTTGAAATTAGGCATTTTTTACGAGTGCCTCCCTTGCTCCTCGTTACAACATATATGGACATTAGTAGTCAGAGCCATGCACGTTAACAATGCCGCTTGTGGAACAAATGCCTACGAGCGAGAACATGTTCAGGAACCTAATTTTGCGCAGTGTTAATGAACTACGCACAGCCTCACAGTGTTACCCGCCGTTGGCTTGTTCTCGGCCAGTTTTTAGCGTGTCCCTCAATTAGGTCATTTCGCTATTAGCTCAGCTGACGAGGCCCCGGCTGGCACCTACTAAACGGATAACCTTGCGTGCAACCCCGCTTGTTGTCACGAACGCCTGCAGCTGGTAAACGTGCTGGCAAGCTTGCGTGGTAAGCGGCTTCGGATGGCTATGAGGATGTGCCTCATAGCTATCCTCGTCGCATGTTACAACCTAGGAGTCTGTGGCTGCTTTCAGAAGGAGTCCCCCCCCCCCCGCTTCCGGGAGCCGGCGTCCATTTTGTGTTGCGTCACCATTGCTGTGTGTGTCTGCCCAACTGCTCTTTGGCTTGATTGAAGGTGAGGCATCTTGTATCATTTGCTGTGTGCTCAACAAAAAGGTTGTCCATTTGTAAACAAAAGTTATTATGTTGTTGAGCTTCTTAGAAGATGTATAGTATCGCATAATGTTGCCCGTCGTTGGCAGAAGTGCGCCGGTATCGTCTATCCAAGTCAGAATAGTTATATGTTTGGGACTTAAGCTAGCTTGTGGCAGGAATCTATCACTTTATTCAACTTTAATTTAATCATTTTCCAGATTGGTATGCCTTATGATAATAATAATGTTAATATTCGTTTTTTCACCCATTACAGACTTCTCTGGTGAAGAATGGGGCCATGTATGTCCTGGCCTACCTGCACCCCGCGACTGCCGCCGGTGCAGAGCTAATGAAAAAATCACAAATGTTTGATGGTGGTTATTTAAGAAACCTTATTGAAAATTATTCAGTTAGTTGTTGTTGTTGTTGTTGTTGTTGTTGTTGTTAAAGTTATAGTTATTGTCCTGGCGTTGTTATTGTTCTCGTTCTCGTTCTCGTGCCCGAATAAATGTGCTGCAGCGCTACTCAGTCTGTTTACTTGCGGGTGGCGGTCGAGAGTCGGGGGCACTGGTCGACGGAATTCCGTCGACGGAATTCCGTCGACCGTGCCTCGACCCCGAAGACCAGTAGTGGTACTAGTTAAATAGTGCCACTACTGGTCTTCGGGGTCGAGGCACGGTCGACGGAATTCCGTCGACGGAATGCTAGTACCATTACTAGCCTTGGGGAATAGTACCATTACTGGGTATGGATTAGTAGGCAGTGGCTAGTTACCTTACCAGGCAGGGGCTGTTATGACACCTAGTAGACGCACTACCCACGCTATTTACGTGCGTGTTGTCAAACTAGGTGGAGCACGGTGGTCGTATGCATACGAGGCACAGCCTTGTCGAACAAGCTTGTTACTCGGCAACTAGCCTAAAATTAGCCAAATTTACACGCTCCTGCAATGTTATTTTTGCGCTGAGAATTCCTCTACGAGGGGCTTGTAAGTTTTTTTTTACAGTGTACGGAAACTCATCACCGGACTAGTCCTGGTAGGGTTTTCTTGTTGCCGAATGAGGCGAAACGACTTTGATTCGGTAGTGCCTCATAAACCCCTGCTACGGTGAGCAGCGACGAGTCTGAGACTGCTTCTAAAACGCGTCCTTCACTTCCGGCGGGGCCGTCATTTCCGGCCGCCATTGTTCAGTTCTGCGGCTGCCGGCGGTGGGTGCGGTTGTGTTGTGGCACGGTGCGTTGTGAAGTCCTCGGACTGGGATATTTCGAAGGTACGTTATATTGTATGATATTCACGTAGCAATGGGAGACATTTTATTTATTTTGTAATATTCTGAACACATGTTGCGTCATAGAATTCACCCCTTGACCGTTGTGGGCCACTGTTTCGTTTGAATTCCGACTATTGGAAGACGGACTTTCTTTCAGTTGCTGTCTAGCTTTTTTTTCCAAATGTGTAAGCTACACATATTGCCTCACATCGATTTATCCTATACAAAAGTCAGTTGATGTAGATAATAAAGCCATCCTCACTGATATTTTAAAATCAGCAGTTAATTTTCTTTTCTGTTTGCAGAGTTGCTTAACCCGCGCGGGGCTGGGGTCTCCAGCCGAACGCGCGGGGCTGGGGGGGGGGGTAAATTTTACCCCCCCCCCCTGTTATCTCCCGAACTAATGGTCCGATTTGGAAAATTCAAACGCCAATCGAAAGCTCTCATCACGAACTACTAAAAACATGTACTTAATTTAAAGTTTGAGGTCAAGGTCAAGGTCAGGTCAAGGGTACAAATTGCAAGTTTCTACAGTATCGGCCTTGCACCGTAGTTACCGAAGAATGGAGTCATGGACTGAGACTGATCGCCCAAAACGTGTTCTTAGGCTACCAAGACAATATTCGTTGCATACAATATCATTCAAAGGTCAAGGTCAAGGTCAGGTCAGGTCAGGTCAGGTCACCAAAAACAAAATATAGAAAAGGGCATGTGCGACACATGTTTTATGGGTCATTTTACTCATAGAATTCAATAGGCACACTCAATAAGTGATATGGACCACCTCTGGATGAATTTCAGGTCGAGGTCAGGTCAAGGTCAGGTCAAGTGAGGTCAAATTTTGAAGTTGGTTGTTAAGGCCTAAAAAGGTGTCTATCTGATGCAGTTTTTCACGGCGAATCGAATGGTGCTATTTTTGTTTCCGTACGAGGTCTAGAACGTCCAAAAAAGTCATTTTTTAAAAAATTTGTGTGTCGTGACGTCATAAAATTTTGAATAACTCCCACATTTTTGAACCGATTCTTCTAAAATTTGGTATGTAGGTGCACATAGACCACTTCTCTGACATATATTCCGGTTTTTTCGATAGACTCAAAATTTTGGATTTTATAATGATTTTTCCAAAAAAGTTAGTTTTTTGAAAAAATTTAGGCCAAAATCCAAAATTTTCAAAAAACCGAGATAGCCATTTGATAGACAAAGTAAAATTACGTATAACCTTTTTTGTTACGTCTTGATTCCATTAAAAATGAAGATGTTAGCGGCGTTTGAACTTTTGCCGTTTTTGAGGCGAAAATGGCGAACATGACGTCACTAAAACGTCAATTTCTCAAAAATTTTCCGACGGATTTCGCTCAAATTTTCAGGGAACGTGTCAAATTGATGTAAGAAAAGGTACTGAAAGATTGGCGGCGCTGCGCGCCGCCGTTTTTGAGATATCGCAAAAATTCGCGAGGGGGGGTAAAATTTACCCCCCCCCAGCCCCGCGCGGGTTAAAGTTGTGGGAGACTGAGGCATGAAGGTATACTGGAAGCCAGCGATATTTCTGTTGGTAAGCCTCGCCCAGAAAAAAATACTTGCTTGAATCTGCAAAGTATATCAAATATTTGATGGACTGCACAGTGCACAATGTACCTGACATGGCAGGATCAACTTGCTCACTCGCCTGTTGAAAGTGCCGTTGCGTCAGAGCCCGTGGAAGTGCCGGACCGTGTCTCATGCAACCGTATTATTTTGTGAATGTTATTGGTGGTGACTCGAATCAGCTTTTGCACCACTCCACTATGATATTGTAATATGTATATATTAAGATATTTTGTATCGCATGCTAATAAGTAATAAACGTTATTTTTGTGTATGTTTTTTTGTACCGTGGCTGGCACGCTGTTGTGGCTGTCGTTGGCCGGGTCGTCCACCAGTCAGAGGGGCGGCTGGGGAGAAGGGGGGGGGGGGCAATTGAGCTAGTATTACTACTGGGCAGCAATAGCAGGCACTAGCTGGTTGGGTTACCAGGCGAGTCCTGCTAAGGAGCCTAATCGGCGTACCGATCTGCTGGTTTTGTCCTCGTTTTCAAACGAGGTACCGACTAACGAAACGAGGGGCTGACACGGGGTGCTCGGTTTATGAGGCGTGGGCTTGTCATTTACTAACGAAACAAGCTTGTACCCTCTTACTAGCTAAATATGAGGCGATTTTTACACGTCGCTGCATGCTCATTTTTGCGCCAGAGGTTTTCCTACAAGGGGCTTGTAAGATTTTTTACAGTGTGTAAAAGCCGCTGTTTGCCGGCATTTCACTGCCCGTGAACGTGAAGTAAGTTTCGTCATCCATGACGACATCCGTATTTTCCTGGACACGCAGGGCTCCTCGAGCTAGTTAGCGAATCTTGGGCGAATCCTTCTCTTCTGCACTGTAAAAAAATCTTACAAGCCCCTTGTAGGAAAACCGCTGGCGCAAAAATGAGCATGCAGCGACGTGTAAAAATCGCCTCATATTTAGCTAGTAAGAGGGTACAAGCTTGTTTCGTTAGTAAATGACAAGCCCACGCCTCATAAACCGAGCACCTCCGTGTCAGCCCCTCGTTTCGTTATTCGGTACCTCGTTTGAAAACGAGGGCAAAACCAGCAGATCGGTACGCCGATTAGGCTCCTTAGCAGGACTCGCCTGGTAACCCAACCAGCTAGCGCCTGCTATTGCTGCCCAGTAGTAATACTAGCTCAATTGCGTCACCCCCCCCCCCATTCTTCTCCCCAGCCGCCCCTCCGACTGGTGGACGACCCGGCCAACGACAGCCACGACAGCGTGCCAACCACGTTACAAAAAAAGCATACACAAAAATAACGTTTATTACTTATTAGCATACGATACAAAATATCTTAATATATACATATTACAATATCATAGCGGAGTGGTGCAAAAGCTGATTCGAGTCACCACCAATAACATTCACAAAATAATACGGTTGCATGAGACACGATCGGGCACTTCCACGGGCTCTGACGCAACGGCACTTACAACAGGCGAGTGAGCAAGTTGATCCTGCCATGTCAGGTACATTGTGCACTGTGCAGTCCATCAAATATTTGCCATATTTTGCAGATTCAAGCAAGTATTTTTTTCTGGGCGAGGCTTACCAACAGAAATATCGCTGGCTTCCGGTATACCTTCATGCCTCAGTCTCCCACAACTTTGAGCAACTCTGCAAAGAGAAAAGAAAATTAACTGCTGATTTTAAAATATCAGTGAGGATGGCTTTATTATCTACATCAACTGACTTTTGTACAAGAGAAATCAATGTGAGGCAATATGTGTAGCTTACACATTTGGAAAAAAGGCTAGACAGCAACTGAAAGAAAGTCCGTCTTCCAATAGTCGGAATTCAAACGAAACAGTGGCCCACAACGGTCAAGGGGTGAATTCTATGACGCAACATGTGTTCAGAATATTACAAAATAAATAAAATGTCGCCCATTGCTACGTGAATATCATACAATATAACGTACCTTCGAAATATCCCAGTCCGAGAACTTCACAACGCACCGTGCCACAACACAACCGCACCAACTGCCGGCAGCCGCAGAACTGAACAATGGCGGCCGGAAATGACGGCCTCGCCGGAAGTGAAGGACGCGTTTTAGAAGCAGTCTCAGAATCGTCGCTGCTCACCGTAGCAGGGATTTATGAGGCACTACCGAGTCAAAGTCGTTTCGCCTCATTCGGCAACACGAAAACCCTACCAGGACTAGTCCGATGATGAGTTTCCGACTAGGTGGCGTGTGCGCAGGATTATATTTAAAGCACGTGCAGGGCGGTGCCTCATTAGCCGACATAATAATGATATGACACGATAATGAAACACGCATGTAACTAGCATGCAACAAGCTTCTGGCGGATTTAATTATGAGACTATGCGTAGTTTTCCGACACAGCGCGAAATCTGTTGATAAGCAGGAAGGGGTGTTAGGGAAGCATTTAAGTTATAAGGTTACCGTTTGTAACCAATTGTTTCACGAGGCCACTCTTTAACTAACAACTCTCAGGCTGATAATGTCCCTATATATAACAGCAAGGTACAATGGACGACCGTGTAACCCACTCCTTGTCGTAGAATTGGCTCGTGACATTTTTTACAGTGTGGGTTTTCTCTTGGCTTGCAGTGACCAGGGGCGCCTTGCTCCTCTTCCGGTATACTATGCCTTCCTCCTTGATTATTTTTTTTCGACATACGATTTGCTGATGCCGTATCGGCGAGCCAAAACGCGAAGGGACACGCCAACCTTGGCACAGGCTGCCCTTACAAGCATCTTCCTTTTCAGTGTGCTCATTAGAACCCGCTTCCGCCCAGATTGACCTCTTCCACCATGCTGGGTACTTCCTTTGGCATCGATCGTCTTAAGGATATTATATACTGTCGATCGCCCTATTTCCAAAGGGGCAAGCAGACGAACGATTTCCGCCTTGGCCAAAAGTGGCTTTTTCTCCCTAACCTTGTTCACTATTTCTGACATGATGGTGTTTGTTCATTGGCCCCATGGTGAAAAGTGTGTCAATGAATCGATTTTGCATTGGACATCCATAAACTTTTTGATTCAATCAATACACGTGCTGAGTTTTATTTTCGAGCACCCAATAACAAGAAAGTGATTGTCTTAAAGTTTGTCCAAATGATAAATGGGCACCCGTTATGCATACTACCCGACCCCTTGGGCAGTATGTATACCGCCCAAAAGTTTGGGCAGTTTGCCTACTGCCCGCTTTCTGACTTTAAAGGGACTATCCCACCTTCAAAAAAGTACCGTTTAGGATTCGGAAATGTTACTCATGATATTTTGACGAATTCTGCAAGTTTTTACGCGTTTTCATCGAATACTTTTTGAGATATTGCGACTTTCCTATTTCATCGTGACGTCATTTATATCGAATCTGTGACGTAATGAAGGATTTACTTCATGTCAATGTGAGGGGAAATTTGGCAGCAAATATATTTGCTCTCAAATATGACGCGGTTCATACAATAACAAGAGTGTCTCTGATTGGCTTATTCGTAAATCAAGTGATACTTCTCTTGAATGTGTGACAGGCGTTCAAAAGGCAAATGAGTAATGACGTCATCAAATGGCCGTTAATAGTTAAGAGATAGGGCCTTAGCTAAGGCCCACTTTTCAAATGAAGGGAACGAATTTATTTAACACCACGAAACTGAGGATATTGCGACCAGGATATATAGTGGTTTCTGAACCTGGCCGCCAACTTGGCTATCTCAACTCAGAACTAATGCAAAGGTGGGACAGTCCCTTTAAGTTGTGTAATCTATGTCCACATTACGAATATAGCTGATTGGCACGCGGTACGAGGTAAAAGAAAGCCCGCTTCCACACCTTTCTGAGACGGAGGACTCGGCCCCGCGAGTTCTGCACATGAAAACTCGGTAAAACAGGATAACTGAGTTAGTCACGACCTGACCGCGCCCCCAACCGGCCAGCGTCTGTATATAAAGTTGGACAGAGGAGAGCCAATTGCAGTCAGCATTCGCTACTCCCACCGACCAGCCATGATTAAGGTAAGAGGGAGAGAGAGTGGTGAAGTCTTTCGAAGCAATGCGACTACAGCATGTGCAAAGATATGAATCACTGCATTAGTTACAGTTCTCGAAGATTAAGTGGTTTAAGTGGTAAAAGTTGCATAAAGAACATCGGTATGCTGATGCGAAGCATAAGCGGCGGAACGGGGGGCAAGGGGGCACCGTGTTCCTCTTTGATTTTGGCATTTTAACATTAGCCCTATGGGCGTTGAATGGAAAGAATGGGACCAAAAGTCGGCAGTGCCCCCCCCCCCCCCCCCACCTCTGTTAAAGGGACCCTCCCACCTTAACATTAGTTTTGAGTTGAGATAGCCAAGTTTGCGGCCAGGCTCAGAAACCACCATTTATCCTGGTCGCAACCCCCGCAGCCAGGGGCGTCGCCACGGATTTTTGACTGGGGGGGACGGATTGGCTGGCTTAAAACCCATAAGCCGGCTACCGTACGTTTTTAGGGCTATGCACTACTTGTAACGCATACACATGTTCTTTCCGCGTAGAGGCGTTATTAGTCATAATATCTCCTTTTTACTTGTATGAATTGGCGGCGCGAAGCGCCGCGAAAATTAGCAAAAACGCCCAGCAAAACAGCGCCAAAAACACATGAATTTTGCATTTCGTATAAGTTTGATACCAGGAGGCAGGATAGCTAAGGTCTTGTCACCAAGTCAAGCAGCCCTGCCTCTAAAAAATCGTGTGATCCTCTGTCAACCGTACAGCTTATTTCCAAGAAGTTGGAAACTTTGTACAGTGAAACTCCAGGACTGCGGGGTCGGAGTCGACTTCTGTCGTAGTCCGACCCGAAATCGTAACCGAAATCGTCACCGAAATCGTAACGAACTTTGACTCTGAAGTCGGAGTCAACATACTCTGGTTTTAAGTCGTGCTCTTGGCTGGTTAGTCGAAATATCTCAAGCCCGTTTACGTCCAGTCGTGTTATACGGCACACGTGGATGACGATGTGGATTGTGGAACTTCAACAGTTTCCCAAGGATGGGTCGGATAAGAGCTGGAGATTCTGTTGGCTGTGGTGATTGTAGGGGTCGTGGTTAGACTAATCAAGGACCAACTGAGTATTAAAGCTTCCTGGGCCCTCTCAGACCGGGACGAGGTCCTCTCACACTCAAGCATCAAGCGTTCAAGGGCCATGGTGAGGCCTACTGTCGGATGGCCTCGAACGGGAAGAGGGCCGTTTGAGAATGAGCTGAGGGTCTCGACTATTGCGAATATCCTGAAATGTGTAGTCCCTGCAAGCTGACACCCCACCCTGAGACTTTGGGACCGGTCTTCAGCCCTTGCTGGATGTGGTCGTCACCGGGCTATAACTGGAGCTTTGGCTCTCTATCGAGGACTTGGGACGGACAGCCTAGAGCTGTATGTACCTCATTGTAGGCAATATACCTAATCCTTGAATGTGATAAGCAACGTGCAATAAGACAAAAGCATCACATCACAAGTTTTTCACCGCGATGCGGACTGAGTGACATCGTGGTCGGAGATGGGATTGGAGTCAGACTCCGAGCGACTTTTTACAGCCGGAGTCGGAGTTACCAAAAGCCAATCTACTCCGCAGCCCTGTACCTAATTTGTATGCAAGGGCTCAGTGATTCAATTCTCAGCTATTCGTATGATTCAATTTGTATATCTGCAATTTCATATCAAAACTACAATAGGTCAATTTTCATAGGCCACTTTTTAAGTCATTCATGGGGATATTTTTGCGGGGGACGTCCCCCCCGGATTCCTCGACTGGGGGGGACGCGTCCCCCCCGTCCCCCCCGGTTTCGACGCCCATGCCCGCAGCTTTATAGTGTCCAAGAAATTTCTTCCCTTTACTTGCAGGGTGGGACCAGCGTAGTCCCTATCTCTTGAAGGGACTATCCCACCTTCTAAAATGTTGTTAAAACGAGTTAAATTGTGCCCGACTTTATAGATTGGATGACCAGGAACACGGTTCTGGCATTTATTTTTCATTAAACATCTTAGGCTTCCCATATTCCAAACACAAACTTTCAAATATGTGACGTCACAGCCCAAAATTACCTCCTTCCCCAGGCCACATTACTGTCATAAAGCTGATTCTTTTTACTCTGTAGGCACCACAACAAAGTTCAGACCAAGTTTTAAGCGATTTTTCAACGAACAAACCCATTTAAATCAGAATGACTAAACGAGGTGACGTCACACTAACGGTCGCTCCATGTTGAAGATAGGGCCTTGTACAAGGCCCACTTTCAAATGAAGGGAACGAATTTCTTCAACACCAAGAGGCCGCGGGGGTTGCAACCTAGATAGATAGTGGTTTCTGAACCTCGCCGCAAACTTGGCTATCTCAACTCGAACCCCATGTTTAAGGTGGGATAGTCCCTTTAACACTAACGGACTCTGATGACGTCATCAAGCCCATTGACCGCGCGTTATAAAATAAAAGTCTTATATTTCTAAAACGGGTGAATATTTTTCGGTGAAATTTGGTAGATGTTCATTTTCGCTCTTTCTGATTCACGGTACACCACTTTTATGCCAATTCATTTACTTTTTTTAAGGTGGGAGGGTCCCTTTAATTGAAGGTGTTCCGTCGCCATTGGAAGTATTTCATAAGTTTTTACAGATGCGTGCCAGCAGCTGCGTTTAATTAATGTGCACATGGAATTAATAACTAGAGTATCAAATGAAAAAGACGCGAAGCTCATGTTTATTGCAACATCCCGTAGGCAATTTAGTGAGTTTTGTTCGTGTGATCACAACGTTCTCCCATGTTTTCAGTTCGCCGTTCTGTCCGTGTTGGTGGCCGCTGCTGCTGCCAGCGGAGGAGGTGCCCAGAGCAGTGTCCACGTGTCAACGTAAGCAAATGTTTGCAGGCTGAGGGCATGGAGAGTGAACACTGGACAGCAAAGCTTTATAGCCAGGGGGTGCGCACCGGCCTTTTAAAGGTAGTGTGCCACCTTTGAAAGATTTCCCATTTTATTTTTCCTAGGATAAGAAGCTTCTGTTTTTACCTAATATCGCAAAAAAATCAAAAATGGGCCTGGAATAGTGCCTTTTTTCGCCTAAAAGTTTATCGGTTTTTAGATATGTATAACAACTGTAGTGGGCTCACCTGCAAACAGGCGTCGGGCAACAATCGCGAATGCGGCGCACTTGTGACAATAAGCAAAGGTCATTATAGTGTTACGACCATACGACGTACGGGAATGAGTTATCAGCTGTCTAATCGTAGACAACACAATGTCGAACTTAAACTGTACGCCTGTATTGGTATTGTTTATTTAATTTGGCTGTCGAACATTAATTTATGGTTTGAAATATGATTTAATGTAAAATAATTGATATGAAAAAGCCGTCTTATAAGTTATGACCCCATTTCACCACACGCAAGTGGCAGAAATGACAATGATCAGCTGACGCATTTTTCTTGGCCGAAGTCAGAGCGCGCGGCCCGACGCACCACGCGTATTTGGAAATTCCGACCTCAACGGGCATCAGAAGCCACCTAACAGGCGTGTTCGAAACCGCAGGAGATGATGATGAACGGGTTTATCGAAACTTGATTGGATGAGCCTATCGGTAATAGCGATTTTAGTGTGTGCATTTATTGTTCATAGTGGTGTGAAATGTGGTTGGGGTACGACCGACAGCCCGTCGGGGCGAATTTCGCACTGGGGTACTCAAAATTTGAAGAATTTAAGACGTTTCCATGAGTTTTGAAGGTATGGATAAGTTCTAAAAATCCGGTTCTCCTTATCCGGGTCATTAACTCCATATCATCCAAGAAAGCTGGCACACTACCTTTAAAGGGACTATCCCACCTTCTAAAATGTTGTTAAAACCAGTTAAATTGTGCCCGACTTTATAGATTGGATGACCAGGAACACGGTTCTGGCATTTATTTTTCATTTAACATCTTAGGCTTCCCATATTCCAAACACAAACTTTCAAATATGTGACGTCACAGCCCAAAATTACCTCCTTCCCCAGGCCACATTACTGTCATAAAGCTGATTCTTTTTACTCTGTAGGCACCACAACAAAGTTCAGACCAAGTTTTAAGCGATTTTTCAACGAACAAACCCATTTAAATCAGAATGACTAAACGAGGTGACGTCACACTAACGGTCGCTCCATGTTGAAGATAGGGCCTTGTACAAGGCCCATTTTCAAATGAAGGGAACGAATTTCTTCAACACCAAGAGGCCGCGGGGGCTGCAACCTAGATAGATAGTGGTTTCTGAACCTCGCCGTAAACTTGGCTATCTCAACTCAAACCCCATGTTAAAGGTGGGATAGTCCCTTTAACATTACGAAAAGTGGCGACACTTGGCTAGCGCTGTCAGCATCGTGAACATTCTAAACAACAAATGCAGTAATCCCACCAGTCAGCGTAAGCCAATATTCGACACTTATTGACTGATAAGCCAGTGACGATTTTGGGGGCCAGAGCGTTAGCGGTAACGTACAGCAGCACGGGATGTTCAGCTTATGACTTGATTTTGACATTATTTAGGCCAGTCTGATAATAACTCAGATCGTCAGATCGTTTATGAAAACTGCAATTCATTTTTGTAGTGGTCGAAGAAGTCTTTTTGCTTTTTTCTAAATTAATTTGTTGAAAAATGAGTTATTAGATGCGTACTCTTGCTAAATTTGCCCCGTTACCATGGCAACCTGAGTTAGTTTGGCACCCAGAGTCGCGGTTACTAAATTCATTTTTGTCCCCATTTTTTTCGTCGGGAGCGTTCTACCTGGTTTATACAGGGTGTCCTAAAAGTAAGGTAATGATTTAAAACTTAAATATCTCGAGAAGTAAGAGTCCGAATCACTTCCAATTTTAACACGTGCAAGGTACATCCATAAAATTATTTTCTTGCATGCTTAAACAATTTTTGATCATAACTACACCGAGCAGTAGGCATAAAACTGATAAGGTCGAAATTTAACTCTTAGAGAGGGTCCGTCATTAAAACAAAGGGTAAATACCGCCCAGTTTTCGGCCCTAAGCAGACCCTATCAGCTCGCCCTATCTCTGAACTCATGCATAGTTTCGCCTCAACCGGTAAAACGTCAGAAAAAAGGTATAATGTACGCACAGGGCATGTATACTTGGCCACCTGTGCTTCGAGGTCCTGAGGACGACAGCGGGAATCGGGTGACAATAAATCAAGAGAGGTGGCCGAGAGTCCTCCTCCCAGTGGTTCTTCCGCTCGCCGCAACGCAGCTGTGCCGACACCATCAACCAGCAGTGGTTTCAGCAGGATGGAGACCATGCTTGCACCGTCCTGAAGATCATGCATTGTCTCAGAGAGTGGATGTGAGATCGCGTAATTTTCAGTCAGGGCAACGCCATTGAATGGCCTCCGCGGTCACCTGACGTTACACCTTCATATTTTTATTCTCTGGGTACACAACAGAAAGGTTGTCTTTTAGGACAACCCAACGAGCCGGGAAGAACTAAAGGATGATCCCTCCGAGCAAATATAAGCGGCATCTCACCAGAGAGTCGCTCCAGAATAGTGGAGGAAGTAAAACGCAGCCTATTCGTGCACGCGGCCCGAAATGGTAGCCATGTAGAAAAGCAGCAATATATATATATATATATATATATATATATATATATATATATATATATATATATATATATATATATATATATATATATATATATATATATATATATATATATATATATATATATATATATATATATATATATATATATATCAGAATAAAATTTTATAAAATGCTCTTTCATATGATGTCCTCTTTATTTCTATCCATCGCGTATTTTTTGGCGGTGTGGCCAAAAACAAATGATGAGCTTACTTTTGGGACACCCTGTATAGCCATAGCTTAAGCTAATGCCTTATCCCTTCAATAACTTACCTATTGCAAAAATACTCTGTAAAAATACTCTGAGGGCCGAACAAATAAAAGGAAATAATATTAATAACGCATATTTCTATGTTTATTTATCATAAAAACAACTAAAATTATAGCAACAGGAAAAATAATAATTGGAGCTACATCGACTGCATAATGCATATACCTAGCACTACTGAATACGAAACAGGAAAGAATAATTCAATTTATCTGACCTGCCGTGTTCTTTTCTTTCACAGCTTTTCTCCGTACTCCAGCAATTCATATGGCTCCCACGTAAACCACGGACACTATGTGTAAGTTTCATTAAATTTAATGCAATCTCAAAGTATTTTCCGAGTTTAGGGCATGTATTTCATCACAAACGAAACCTTCATAGTAGTGAAGACAAACGAGAATTTGTAAGGATAATTAAGACATATTAGAGGATCTTAAGTTACACAGCACTTAACCTATAAAACATATACAACAGGTTATTTCCTTAGCCTTGCTCTTGCCTTTAATGCCCGTGTTCTGTCCTTCATTTTCAGTCCCGGCGGCTACGGCGGCCACGGCCGGTACGTCGGCGGCTACGGCCAGATCTACGCCCAGGGACAGGGCATCGGGCTCAGCCAGGGCGGTGGATACGGCGGTGGATACGGCGGATACGGGCAACAAGGATACGGACACGGCGGACTCAGCGGATACCAGTACGGATACAGCGCCGACGTCGGAAACGGATACGGACAGGGCGCCATCGGAGGTGGTGGAATCTACGGTGGATACGGCGGAATCCGCGGTGGATATAGCGGAATCGGTGGAATCCGCGGTGGATACGGCGGAATCGGTGGAATCCGCGGTGGATACGGTGGAATCCGCGGTGGATATGGCGGAATCGGTGGAATCCGCGGTGGATACGGCGGAATCGGTGGAATCCGCGGTGGATATGGTGGAATCGGTGGAATCAGCCGCTTGGGGCAGATTGGCGGTGGAATCGGTGGAATTTACGGCGGTTATGGACATTTCTAAAAGCTCTCGATCGCCTCTTTGGATGATGTGCCGATAAGACGTCAGATTTGATTTTCGCTGTTCTTTCAGTCATCCCATGAAAGGTCTTTTTGTTCCTAAACGTGACTGTAACAATACTGTCTTTCAGGGGTATGACAATACAATTCCTAAGCTGAATCAGAAGTGTGGGTGCCGTAACTTGCAGGGGATTGTTTATGATGGAATCATCCAGCAAACATTAGGTGCAATTGATTATGTTCGGTTGATCAGTGCGCAACGCTGATGAGCACTTAATGCTAAAAATTATTGGTGATAGCATATGACAATTAACAACATCTTCAGCAACATCGCCATCATTATATTTAACAATCATTCAGTGGCGCGGGAACCGGGGGGGCTAGGGGGGGCTGAGCCCCTCCAACTTTTCGGCTGGGGGGGCTCGTAATGTATTTGAGCCCCCCCAGCTGGAGGAATCGAAATCGGAAATCTACCAACATAATTTCATAGATTCATACATAGGCGCGGGAACCGGGGGAGGGGGCAGTGGGGGATGCTTGCCCCCACAACTCTGGGGCCGTGGGGGCGGTGCCCCACAACTTTTCATGAGGCCAGCAACCGTTGGGGCAGCTTGTCCTCCCCAAATTAGGTGCTGTGGGTCACAAAGGAAGAAAGCATGTAAGTGAAAAATCTCCCTCTTTCACTGGCTCGGCAACTCATTTGGCAGATTAAAACCTTGATTCCAGGTTGCCACTCAGCTGAGACGGAATATCTCACTTTTTTTTGCAAATATTTGCGTTTTTTTCGTTGAAAAGGCAAAGGTCTGAAAAATAAGTGGCCTAAAACCGGTGAGAAAACTAGATTTGGGGGTACCCTAGGTTAATCTCTATTATGGTTCAGCCCCCCCCAGTCTGGAAGAAGTTCCCGCGCCACTGCAATCATTACAAAAAAAAAAACAGAAACTACAATCGCAACCATGACCATCCTGTGTTGTGTTGAGTTCCAGACAATAATCACAGATCATTCCCCAAGCTCGTCTTCGGCCTTGAGCTGCCTGAAGAAATAAAACGGGAGTGGAGGCGGAACACGCCTCACGATCGTAAATAGAGTTGTTCAGCTGGGGGTTCGACTTCGAGGCTGGCAAAACACGAATACGGGCGAGGGTTAAGTTACAAGTCTTTCTTGGTAAATCATATATTAATAGATATTGCTACTCACTAGCCGCGATTACATAGGGCTAGTTGCCAGATAGTGGAATTCCGATACCGAGACATTTATTCCACTAACGAGACATTTCAGGCACATTCCGCTAGTTCTGACGACATATCCGACCAGAAGAGGGTGATACTAAATGCTTTCTTCGAAATCTAAGCTGCGTTGCGGCATTGGCGGTTATGTGCGGCGTGTATGCCGCATGATTAGTAAGCGGCGACCACTAAATTAAAGACTCAAACGCTCCGACCGGTTTTCAATGAATAATACTGCATACCAAAAATGCCATCCGCTCTCGTCATAAGATATTTAGCTTTAAATAACTAGGTTAAGAACTTTAAATAACAGCACCCTCGCATTGATCAATTTTACACCCACCCTGAAAATTTCATGACCCTGACCCAAATGACATTTGACCTGTGACCTAGCTTCCGAGACCATGTTTGGCCGGAGTCGTGCTTCGGCGTATGTCGGCTCCACAGGGGAGCACTGCCGCTTCAACCCTATTGGCCGTAGTGTCTAACGGTGGCGGCCATATTGCGCAGACCAGGAACCGGCCGCCGCCTGTGTTGAGGAATAGGGAATTCGGGACCTCGATTTACGTTTGCGGCCTTGCGGCCGCCGCATCCGCTACGTTCAAGTTACGTAGATACGGAACCCGGCATCTTACGCGGAATTGAGTGGGAAACACGATCGAATCTTCACAATTCCTAAAATTCACTCGCAGGACCATCGTCTTTCTACATTTGCCCCGGCCGAGAGGGTTGATTAAACCCAGCTCGCTAATGCACCGCTAATTCAACGAGAATTTAGCGGTAAAGTTGTCGTATGCGGCAGAGTACAATGCAGAGTGGCTGGTAGGAATCCGCTTCAAAGGTCTCAGGTCAAACGGTGACCTCTGAGGTCAGGTCAAGTGACCTAAGGCACAGGTTCTGTTTTTGGTAAATAACTTCGCCAAAAATGGCCGTCGAGCTGCGATTTTGGCATCACCGTGTTCAACTAGCTCAGGCGCATCGATTGATATACTTTTTGTTCGGTTGAGGTCAATAGGCATTGACCTCGTGACAAAGTCAGGTCAGAGCTCTCAGGTCACGAAGCTGGTCGAGTAAGGTCATGTTGCATATCATTCGATTCGGCAGGTCTTTCCGAGTCCATTTGTGGCTTTCCCGATTCGCTAGCTCAATTTGATCGGTAGTTATTGAAGAAAAGTTTATGACCCTTGTGACGTCACAAATAACGTCACGTAAGGGCTACAATGCAAATACGAAGCATCGGGCCTTGCAATGAGTGCATGAAATCACGATTACATATGCTTGAGATAGTTTCAGATCATTCCCGGCGCTAAAATAGCAATTCCATATTTCCCAATTGACTTTTAAGGGTTTGACGTATAAGTTCCTTGTATCTTAGGATTTTTTAAGTTTCCATCTTGTTCTCCACTCAATTCTGCGTAAAATGCCGGGTTCCGTGTCTACATAGCTTGAACGTAACGGATGCAGCGGCCGCAAACGTAAATCGAGGTCCCGAATTCCCTATTTCCCAACACAGGCGGCGGCCGCTTTCTGGTCTGCGCAACATGGCGGCACCGTTGGACACCATCTGGCGGCCGATGCGCCTTCCACATTATAGAGTTCAGTGGTCGGCTCGCATATTAGCCGCGCGTTTGCAAGCTTTTCATGGTTTCAAACGTTAAAACATGTGCGGCTCCCAGTCCCATGCATGAGGGTGGATGTCAAGGTCACCTGAAGGTCAGGTCAGGTCCTTGACCTTTGGTGACCTCGGTTCACCGCAGACATGCCGCGCGGGCTGGTTGGTATTGGAGCGTGTGATTAGGTAAGGGCGCACATAGGGAGAGTGTGTGGGGGGTCGTGGAAAATATGGATGTATATGTTACGGGCCAAGTGCGAAGGCTAGTCCGTTTGCGAACGGACTAGTCCATTCGCGAATGGACTAGGCCGTTTGCGAATGGCGGTCCGTTTGCAAACGGACTAGTCCGTTTGCGAATGGCCGGCCATTCGCGAATGGCCTAGGCCGTTTGCGAACGGACGGGTTTGTGGCGTTGCACTTAGCCGCCGGAAGCATGGATCCTCAGATTGGGGTACGATTCCGAATGAATGGGGGACCGCTGGTCGATGCAGGGGCGTCGCCGCCGGGGGGGGGGTCGGAGGGGTCCGGACCCCCCCCCCCCCCCACACACACACACATTCTGGAAAATATGCCGATCCGACGACCCCCCCCCCCCCCTCCCCCCACACACACACTTGGCCACGAAAATCGATCAAGAATAAAATAAAATATTTTAAAAACGATTTTGGTGCATTCTCAAAATAAAATTGTCTAAATCCGAGGAGTTTTCAGTATTTGGTGGGGATTACTTTGACTGACCGTCCGACCAGATCCCCTAGTCGAAAATCCGTGGCAACGCCACTGCGTCTATATGTTTAGTTTGTTCTCCGGAGCAGATCTGCGAGCTGGCGCAACTCTGGGTTAAGGTCTCCACACACCTGGTCCATTCGGGATGCGACTTTCCGCTGAACCCTGCACAACGCGGAAATTATAGCAACGTGTTGCCGCTGGCCAGGCTTCGGCCACCGATCTGGATCTGGGGAGGTCAAATATCCCCGTGACCCTCGAACAGCGGAGAGTCGCGTGGTGTGCGGAGACCATTAGTACCGTGCTCCGGGCTCCCCGCTGATGACCCGACCTGACCTTGGTCGAGTTTGTGGCGCTCGATTCATTCTCCTCTGGTGTGGTGTACCGGGACGGTGCGGCTTGTGTGTGGTGAGTGCGGTGCGGTGAGTGTTCGAAAAACTGTTGTGTTGCATTGCATTTAACAATACGCGCACTGCAGGGGGGTTGCTTTCAACCCCCCCCCCCCCCTGTGGTTTTTCACAGATCACGAGAAAACGGCGGTGCGCAGCAAAGCCAAATTTTGTATACCTTTTCTCCCATATTCTGCGCATATTGTGTGAAAATGCTGACTCCAGATGACCTCTTGCTGGATATTTCGCACTTGGCCTGACTTCGCATTGGACTGGGAGCATAAACGCCCGTCCATTCGCAAACGGCCTAGGCCAACTGCAATAACGCACATGGACTAGTCCATTCGCGAATGGACTAGCCTTCGCACTTGGCCCGCAACATATAGACAGATAAATGGAATTTCAAACAAGGTAACGCCCGCCGCCGTGGCTGCTGCCACGGCGGCGGGCGGCGTCACGGTGCTCGGTGCTCACAAAAAAGGAAGAAGCAAACATATTAAAACTGAGGTAAAAATCATAAGATTATAGCGACGGGTGCAATTTAAACTGTCTTGGAGCAATTAGCCTTGTCTTGCACCCAAAGACTGGTACCTACGTTAACCTGTTTCCCTGTCTGTTCCTGCTCTTTACGTTAATCTGCCATGCAATCCGCCATTTGGAAACACAAATCCACTGCGATATTACACAAACGATACACGAATGCTGGCACAAGTGCAAAAGACAAAACTAATGATATAATAATCTCAAAGCAACAACAAACACTGACAAAGACAGCCATTGAACAATATGCATACGGGGAAGCTGACCGCCAAAAAACGGCCTCCGATCTTTCACTTAGACCGGTGAACTATACGAGAAAGTACACAATATACAACATACAATATACGACAGAGCTGGCCGCCAAAGACGGCATCCTCCGATCTCTCATTCACTTACTTATTCCGGCTCTGGCGGCCACCCCTTTTTCCACGCGCGGACGCCGCAGCGCCGCCTCCCCGCCGACGGTTGCCACCATCGACGCTACTGGGCGTGGGCGGGGAGCCGCTCCCCAGAACGCCTAATGTTACCGGTCGCGTGTACTTTCCGGCTTCCAAGACGAGAGACTAGATTAATGGCAAAAAACTGTATTGCCAATCACACGGCGATAACAGACCCCCGCGGGTTCCCAGACTCGACTGCCTTCCCGCCGCGTCTCTCGCCGCGCCGCGTCGCGCGGCGTCGCCATGGCAACGGACAGAGGAGATGCAAACTCCGACACACGTACCCACGGACGCACGGCGGAGGGCGGCTTGGCGACAAAGAACTAAACATTTTTACTCTGTTACATCTCCCCCCGCCAGCCAACGCCGCCTCTCAACACATACAACGAAGCATCGGAACACATACGGTATGTACGGTTCTCCAGTAAAAGTCTTGTAGGTTTTGCTTTTTTGGATATATCTGGTCCTATATAATGTTCAAATGCATAACTATCAACCCGAATTATGTGTATGCACATTTACCACGAGACTGTGAAATTGCATCGCTGTATGCCAAATACTTCCCGAGATATTCACCAAAAACCTCATTTTGTGCCGCTTGGGGTATTCTGGCCGCAATCTGCCTGGGATCGCCTATGACATCAGTAGAGCCATCTAACGAGAGGAACGCGGAAACACAGAATCATGAATGAATCGAGCGCGTAGTAAACGGTGTATGAAAGAGAGACTCGGCAGAGGCTATCCGGGTGGCCGGCGCGCGGCGCGCCCTCAGGCATTGGCTGATCCTTCGGACCGCGTGGGGTCAGAGGTCGCGCTCGGGAAGTCTCGGCTCTGGGTTTTAGCGCTGTGCAGTCAGGAAGGGAGGGGAGGGTAGCGCTAGCCCGACTGACTAGTATCTCGGCTGATTCGTATGGGGTGGATGGGAGCACAGAACGGGATGGTGGTTAGTGGTGGATGGTGGGATGGTTGTTAGGTTAGTGCGTACTGCGTAGAACGTAGCTGAACATGCATTGTTCTTTTTTCATGGCAAACAACATGCAGCATAATGTGCGGGATTATGCCAGAACTCATACAAAAAGGGAATTAATTATATTTCGGGCGAGGGAGTGGATGGGTGCCCTGACAGCATGACGAAGACGATGCCGCCAAAATCGAGATGCTTTTTTGCCCCCTTATTTTACCCCTAACATGGAGTGCTTGACACGAACTTAGAGGTCCCCGACTGACCTTAGACCTTAAAATCGCACCCGTCCGTTGCGCCACCTTTTCTTCAGGGGCGCTCTTCTTGGTTGTCTCTGTTCTTACCAATAACTAAAGCAAATTGAATGTATAATAAAAAGGCATACCTCAAATACAGTTTTATTCACACCCGCTCCTGTGCATACTTGTTTTGACCTATATCTTCTCGTATCATAATATAACACTTCAATGCTTAACCCTCAACGGACTTTTGGGTTTCCTGCATATGTCACCGGCCAGAGGGGAGGGGGGGGGGCGATTACGACCCCTCTCCGTCTTTTTGTCCCTAATTGAACTAGCGCCTTGCGGATAAAACTGAGCGCGTGCATCGTATGAGATGCAGCAACTGGTACCCGAGTTGAATGTCTCAGGTCAACCGATAAACTCTAAGGTCAGTATAAGTGCTCCAAGTCGCGGGATCGGTTTTTAGTAAACAACTTCACCATAAGTGGTTACAGAGCCAAGAGAATGGCACCATCGAGTTTTACATGCTCAAGCGAGTCGAATAGTATACGCTTTGTTTTTGTTGAGGTCAATTTAAGGTGTTCACCACAGGTCATGGTCAGGGCTAATGATGTCAATTATAGAAAATCGGAATACCGATACCAAACCAAAAACCAAGTAAAGCCGTGAGGATATACCGAAACCAAACCAACTTCGGAGAATGAGGAAAATACCAACTTTTTACCAATTTATCAGCCTCTTTTGCATTAGTGGTTTTTTAATACCAACAAAATACCAAACATATTAGCGGATTGAAATACCAAATACCAAGTTGGTATTGGTTTGGTATCGGTATACCAAAAAGTTGGTATCTGATTGACATCTCTAGTCAGGGCAGAGCCACTCAGACCACGAAGCTGGCCCAAGGAGGTCATATCGCTTATTCGATTCGGTAGGTCTTCACAAGTCCACTGGTGGCTTCCCGACTCGCTAGCTCAATTTGATCGGGACTTTTTGGTGAAAACTCCTGTGACCTTAGTGACGTCATAAATGAAGTCGCCTTAGATCAAGAATGCAAAAGTGAATGCTGGGGCTTGCAAAGATTGTATAAAATCACGAACTAATGCGCTTGAGAGAGCTTTAGATGGCTCCTGGCGCCAAAATAACAGTTTTCATATTTCCCCATTGATTAATTATCGTGAGGTTGCGTGACCGACCTTACCTCAGGTGACTCTTAAAAAAGTACGAGATAACTACATACAAGTTGTGAGGCCTCTGGGAGACAGCACTATAAGATCATATAAGCCTCATTCCCCGGTAAAAGGTCCCCTAGCACGAAGGGTGTTGCGACGTCGCGACATTTTGGGACCTTACAGAGGTTCACTTTTGACGTCATCGGTCAACCGCCTGACCTTAACCTTCGCACTTGAAGGAGGGTGTCGAACAGACCCCCCCCCCCCACCCTAAGTTTTTCGCAAATAACTCGCGCAAAAACGGCTGATCGCGACGACACTTTCAGTACCCTTGAGTTAATCGATGTTACGCCTACCCTAAAATTTTTATGACCCTGACCCAAAAGACCTTTGACTTGTGACCTGTTTTCCAAGACCATGTTTGGCCGGAATCGCAATTTGGCGTATTTCGGCTCACAATATGAGCGCGTTTATTGTCTTTTTGTGGCTTTAAGCGATCAAACATGTGAAGTATTGTGAAAGGATGTTGACTCCATAGATTCTAGTGGGTGTCAAGGTAACGTGAAGGTCAGTCAGGTCACTGACCTTTGATGACCTTGGTTTACTTTTTCGAGATCTACATGCTTCTAGGGTAGATTTCGGAGTTGATTTCGCATTTAGAAACCGTTTGAACATTTACCAAGTAGTTTTGGTTCCCTCGTAACAGGTGACCTGACCTGACCTGACTTGACCTGGTCTAAATGCACGAAAACATCATCTGTGATCAAAATTAACTTGAAATTCGTGATCGCACCCCGCAATACCCTGTAACAGCTTCACTTTACGAAGCTCTAACAGGTCCCGATTTTCCCGACTTTTATTGACTTGTCAACCAATGACCTAAGACCTTAAAATTGGGTATCATCGGGCTCCTTTCATCACGGGCAGCACGCTCTTTTTCCCCGAAGCTCTAGCTCGATCAGGGGCTGAACGGCAAAGGGGTCCAACGGACCCCCCCCCCCCTTTACGCTAGACGCTGGCAAAACATCAATATGGGCGAGGGTTAGAATACAGCTGCTGTCATAAAAATTCGGCTTGAATCAAAGGTCAAGTTTGCCAAATATCAGCTTTCGCAGCTATCAACAAAGATAAACATGTGGAGGCGGCACTCGTCTCCCCGCCCCCCCCCCTTCTCCTCTCGGCCACTACCAGCGAGGTTTTAAACGTATCATTCACGTTACAAAGCATCATACCAAGATGACGCACCCCAGCAGCCATATGCTCTGAACAAAAACTTATTGTCCACGGCCACGCTAGTCTATCGGCACCGCCACCATAGCACATGGTCGAGACTGTCGTCAGCCACGGACGCGCACTCGACCAACCCTCTGAGCCCGTTGACTGCGGGTGACCTTGACATGTCAAGCCTGATCGGCCGCCGGCCGCTGTCGTGCGGTCGTTACACGCGGAGGGGAGGGAGACACAAAGCTCTAGGTTATAGCTGACCTCTGACCTTTCCCCGTGCCCTGGTCACTGACCCCGCTCCATGTCGCTGGGCGGTGGCATGGCGGTGGAAACCGGTTCTAGCCTCTACACATGTCACCACTCTAACCCTCCCCTCCCCACGCTACTACGCGGCGTGGAGTACGCTCGTGCGTAACTGGGCGGAGCAAGGGGTCACGCGATACAGGGGCGGAACTGGTTGCCCTCCCGCTCGCCGAGCGACCAACGACTAATACCCTGGAGAACCGTACAGTGTACGCTACACGCACAGACGTATCCCTGAATACGCCTCACATTTCGTAGTCGCTTAGCCACTGCGGCGGCCGTCGAGTCCGCGAAGATCTGCGCAGACCATCGTCGGAAGGCTCGGTGGTGGTTGGCAGCTGGAATCGTACCTGTCGCGGCGGAGATCCTTCAGCGCGTGGCCGTGGCGTTCCCTGGGTCTCCTGTTCGCTACCCTGTCGTGGGGTCCGCAGGCAAGGTCGAGGTGGTGACCCTTCACACGGCGCTGTCGTTCCGTATTCAACTGTATCACTTGGCATCGCCGCCTGCGTCGTCACTTCATGTCTCGTTATCCCGGGCTGTGTCGACTGCGGTACCAGGCCACACGGCACGTGAAGGTTGATGGAGGCGGTCCGTTCTGCCTCGTCTGGTGGCTCCGGTTCGTCGTTCGCCCAGTGGAAGAGCCGACGTACGCGCGGAGATGCTCGTTGGATGTACGCTGGCGGGTTCTTCCATGGTCTCAGCTGCGCGTGGTGGGCTCGCTGTGAGTGCCGTCTCTGGTCGCTGACCTCGTAGGTCACGCCGTTGTCATTCACTCGCGTCACTGTCAGCGGGCCAGCGTAGCGAGGTCCGAGCTTGCTGGCCAGCAGGTTGCCAGGGCGTTCGACCGCCTTCTTGACCTGTTCGCCGACACGGAAAGGCGCGAAGCTCGGATGTCCCGGACTCCATGTACGCTGCGTCGTCAACGGGACTCGCGGAACATCGCTGATCTCGTGCGCGCGCCCCAGTAGGTACTGAGCTGGCGACACGCCCAGTTCGGAGTGCAAGGTCGAGTTGTACGCTGACACGGCTCGGGGAAGGCGTAGGTCCCAGTCGCCGGGTGCACCGTCCAACATTCGCAGGGACTGACCAAGCGTCCGGTTCAAGCGTTCCACCGCGCCGTGACCTTGTGCGCGCAGTGGCGTGGACAGAGCGTGGACGATGCCCCATCGCTCCAGCACAGCCTCGAACTCGGCCCCGCAGAACTCTCCGCCGTTATCCGTCAGACAACGGGCCGCTGGACGAAGGAGTGCCGGCAGCACCCGCTGTTCGAATGCCGTAGCAACCGCTGGCGATGACTTGGACCGAATCGGCACCGCGATACCAAACTTAGAGGCATGGTCGACCACCACAAGACACCCGATGTGGCCGCGTCCGCTGCGGGGAAGCATCACCAAGTCTGCCTCGATCAGTTCGAACGGTGCGCTGGTGGTGATCCGAATGGTCGGAGGAGTCTTCACGTGGGAAGACGGCTTGAAGAGCTGGCATTTCTTGCATGCGCCAACCACGTCCGCCACGATGTTGGCCGCCCCGGGACAGAATACCTGCTGGGTCACCATGTCGATTAGCTTGTCGCGACCGGCGTGAGCCGACTCTTCGTGCATGGTCCCAACCAGTTCCACAAGCCAGTCTCGGGACACCACCGGCACATGTCTGTGCTCATCGAACTGATACACCACCAGTCCTTCGACCATGGCAACTCGATCCCAGTGCTTGCGGAAGTGACGAAGAGATCGTGGCAGCATTGCCCTGCTTGTCTTCCGCCGCACATGATGAGCGAGAGAGCGGATCGCCCGGTTGTGCTGCTGATGTTCGCGTACAGTATATCTAAAAAGTATGTCCCCTGGTTTGGCTCTCCCACAGGAGGCGAATCGGTAACTTGGCTGAATCCCAGTTGCGGCACCCGGCCGCCAGGGTCGCTGCCGCGCGAGCGGCCTTGACCGCTCGCATGTCATTGGCAGTTCGGTCCCTCCCCATCTATACCGAGGTGGGGAGGGGAGAAGAGGGGAAGAGAGGGGAGGGAGCGGCATCCGCTCGGCACTTGGCGATACCTGGCTGACCCCGCACTCCCTCGCTGACCTTTGTCCTGCCCTCAGGCGAAGACCGACTTCCTGGCCTGTAGCGGCCCAGCGGAAAACCGAGCTCGCGGGGCGCGACCCCATTGGCCCAATCTTATAAATGGAATGCTGTCGTATTCACGGCATTAGATAATATTAATAGTGATACCAGCAGTGGATGTGGTAAAATACAGTCCAAAATAAACGAAAGCACACGATTCGTGCATAATGCGCCCTCCCATTCAAATAAGCCCGCCCACTTTGATAGATGGTGTAGTTTCTTAGGGCGTAAAAGATGCAAAACACTACCGATTTTTTTTAGCTCGGCCACTGGGACCGACAATATACAATTAATTGACTGAAATGCATGAAAACCATTTTGCATTTAGGTAATAGCCGTTTTCTGCACCCAAACTTCAGCCAGTGACGCCCTGTCCATTCTAAAGCGTTTATAAGTTTGGTCCCAGCACCCGATTTTATATGAGGAAGTCGTTTAAAAAGCATCTTATTTCTAACGACTTTATTATCATGGCCACTTTTACAGGACGTCTATAGAGCTTTGACTTTAACATTTCTTCCTCGTTCAGGAGAAACATTTTAACCCTCACCGGACCTTCAGGTTTTCTGAATACCGAGGGGACGTTGGGGGTTGGAAGTGAGGAAACAATCCCCTTTGCCGATTCGCCCCTAATTGAGCTAGAGCCTCACGAAAGAAACGATCGTGTGCGTCGTTACGAAATGCAGCGATTGGTCTCCGATTTAAGGACCATGGTCAGCCGATGACTTCGGAGGTCAGGTCAAGTGGCCCAAGGCACAGGTTCGGTTTTTGGTAAATAACTTCGCTAAAAATGATCGCAGATCCGCGATTTTAGCAGCATCGTGTTTGTCTAGCTCAGGCGTGTCGAATGGTATACTTTTTCTTCGGGTGAGATCAACTTAACCCTCGCCCGTATAGAGGGGGGGGGTCGAACGGACCCCCCTCCCTCGGTTTTTCGCGAATAACTCGCGTAAAAAGCGGCCGATCGCGACGAAACTTTCAGTACCCTAGCGTTAATCAATTTTACACCCACCCTGAAATTGTCATGACCCTGACCTTAATGACCTTTGACCTGCGACCTACTTTTCGAGACCATGTTTGGCCGGAATCGCGATTCGGCGTATGTCGGCTCGCATTAGCGGCGCGTTTGCAGTCTTTTCGTGGTTTTAAGCGTTCAAACATGGGATATGATGTTGCTTCCATGCATTAGGGTGGGTGTTAAGGTCACCGGAAAGTCAGGTCAGGTCATTGACCTTTGATGACCTTGGTTCACTTTTTCGAGTTTTACATGTTTCTAGGCCAGTTTTAGGAGCTGAATTCGAATTTAGCAGCCATATGAACATTTACGAAGTAGTTTTGGTGCCCTCGTAACATGTTGCGAAGCTGTCAGAGGCGGTTCCCACCTACTACGAATACCCTTACTGGTTGACCTGACCTGACCTGACCCGACCTGGCCTAACTGCATGAAGACATCATCTGTGATCAAAACTAGCATGATATTCGTGATCAGCACCCCGAAAACCCCATAGCAGCCACGCTTTACGACTTTCTAACAGGTCCCGATTTTCCCGACTTTTGGGTCATTGACCTGACCTGGAAAGTCAACCGATGACCTAGGACCTTAAAATTGGGTATCATCGACTTCCTCTCGTCACGGCCAACACGCTCGTTTTTTCCGCGAAGCTCTAGCTCGATCAGAGGCGAAACGGCAAGGGTGGATCCAACGGACCCCCCTTATACGTTTGCGGCTGGAAAAAACACCAATACCTACGGGCGAGAGTTAAAGGGACACTCCCACCTTATCATTAGTTTTGAGTTGAGATAGCCAAATTGGTGGCCATGGCCTGCAAATACCGGTTTGGGCACTCACAACATCGACAAATGCTTTAATTCGGAGATATGGAATTTCAAACTTGCAGTTTTCGGATTCTAAGGGGCTAGTGCATTGGTATGCCCCCTTAGAATTTGTGACGTCAGCGGAGATCTAACGATTTTTAAATCTTTTACTAAAACGTTTGGTAGCACGCGGTGGTATATGCTGCTTTGCGCGCAACAAATGCCGCACTTTCAAATAAAGTCGCTAGGAACAGCGGAGATCCCAAAAAGTAAACAAAAGTAAAAGTCTAATATCTTGAAAACCGGTGAATATTTTTCGATGAAATTTGGTAGATATTCGTTTTCGCTCTTTCTGAACCGAGCGACATCACTTTCGTGCCAATTCATTAACTTTCTTGTAGGTGGGAGGGTCCCTTTAAGGTGTTAACCTCGGGTCAAGGTCAGGTCACAGCCCGTCAGGTCACGAAGCTGGTCAAAGGAGGTCATATTGCATATCAATCGATTCGGCAGGTCTTTTCATGTCCATTAGTGGCTTTATCGACTCGGTAGCTTTAGTTGATCGGGAGTTATTGACGAAAAACTGATAGCCTTAGTTACGTGATAAATGACGTCACGCAAGATCAACAAAGCAAAATTGAAGCATCAGACCTTGCAAGGAGCGCATGAAATCACGATTCCGTGTGCTTGAGAATTTGAGATAGTTGTATATCATTTCCGGACCAAACCCCATACTTATCGTATGATAAAGAACGTCAGTGTTAGAAAGTTAATTAACAATTTTATTTAGGATAGTTTAATTCAAGTGGGTATAATCCGACTTGACAATTTACTAGGAGGGTTTTGCAGCGCTATTAGTTCGGCATTTAATTATAAATCATTGCTAATTTCGATCCGGATATCGTTTTTCAATGCTGGCCTTTGCGTCCTCAGAAAGTTGTTTATAGTCATGAAGGCTTGCATTGACCCATGCTTTCCATTTTTCAGCACTATTAGGTATTCGCCGTAGTTGACCAGGTGTTTTTCTTCAGCTCTCCCCTGAATCATTTGGCTTAGACCTGGCGTATCACCCGTGCATCGCAAGACGCACCTACCACACACAAGTTCATGATCCCCACGAACCCACATCAGCGTCCGTTCGCTTGGTGTGTGACCCCCTTGACCTTTGGCCGCGACAACTGCCAGCTTGCTGGAGCACCCCTCCCTACACGCGCTGCCCCGCCCGCTCCCCTCCCTCACCCCCCGCGGGGTCGTGTCACGAAGGTTCGGGCTTACGCTACTACCGGCCGCTGCGCAGCTGTCACCTAGCGCTTGGGAATGTGTGGTCTGGTGCGGATTCAGCCAACTACCGGCTCGCGACACCAGCGCCACGTAGTGGCGACGGTACATTCTTTTTAGACACACTGTACAGCTGGGAGTTCTGGCACGCGTTGCACCTGAGTCAGTCCGACCAAGGCGTCAGCATCTGGCGCATGCTGCTGCTCCAACAGGGGACTCACGCGATTCCCACAGGTCACCTCTCGCCGGTTCACGTCGATGATCGCGCCAGCTTCGTGCAGGAAGTTCACACCCAGCAGCAGGCAGTGACCGAACGAGCTGCTACGCTCAATCACCAACGGCACGCGAACTGTCTTCATCTCAGGCGAAAGTGCGACTTCAGCTTCAACGTACTCGGTTCCGAACGTCAATCCAGCGAGTCCCTGCAGCGCAACATTGCTGCGTCGAACGTCGGAATCTCTGAAGCCGAGGCGCCCCAGCGAGTCAGCACTGCACAAGCTGACGGCCGCGCCGCTATCCAGCAGCGCGCAGGCCGCCTGTCCATTGCAGATCGCTGCTGCCGAGCAGCGCGAACTGAACAGATGGCCACATGCAGGACCCTTTGTCTCCTCTGCCTCGCTCTGCAGATTCTTCACTTGCGCTTCCGGACTGTGTCGCCGAGACAGTCCCTGATCCGAGCCGCCACGAGCTCGCTCCTCGTTCACGATGTACGCTGAGAGCACGGGGTTCTGCTCATCTAGCGCGCCGGTCTCAGCGAGGGGGTTAAAGTGAATGCCCGCCAGACAGTGCAGGTGAATGTTGCCGTGTTTCCAATGGCGCGCACTGCAGAAGGTCATGGGATGATCAGGTCCGAAGTGCACCAGAACTCTCACATCGAACAGGCAGGCGAAAACCGCAAGCAGCTCCACAGCCAGCGGCTGTCCGGGCAGCGTATATATCTTTCCCGAGCGAAAAAAACAAACATTCCAGTTTTTTGGCGCTTTTGTTTCAATTGTGGTGGTTCTGTTAGAAGGCCCATACAGATGGTGTTTGCGCAAAATTTCTAACGGAAAATCACCGACTATTTAGTGTCGACAGCTGCATATTAACTTTTTGAACACGCCTCCATCACTGCTTGTTTATTGGCTGTCTGTGGTATTGGGCTGTGTGGCTGTAGGTATATACCGTGTGTTGCTGGGTGATTGTGATAATATTTTGATGATTAACCTTTTTATTCAGCGGTAGAGAATTCTGAAAATCCCAGGGGGTGCTACAAACCCCTAATTATCCACCCCTGTTTTATTTTAAGTTCCATCCAGTACCAGTATGAGTGTTTATGGCAATGGAAGGTCAGGTAGGTGAAACATTTCATTATTGTAATTTTAATCTTTTGAGACCTGAGTTTCAACATTCTCTTGAGAGCCTGAGAGCATTCATGCCAAGGTTTCTGAGTCTGTTTCATGATAAAGAGACAATATTTATAATGGAGTCAACTTGTGGGTCAAGTCAGCAGAACTTGATAAATGAGTATGACATCACCTCTACACCTGTCGCCTCCTGTATTGTAGTGATGGCAGGTTCAATGCTGAGTCTCAGAATAATAGCCAGCGAGCGTATACTGTTGTTTTGTATTTCTATGCCCGATCGGCCCTAATGTGTAATGTCTTGCATTTCTAAATATTGAACTGTAATGAATGAGACGCTGTAATGAGGTACTGTAATGAAAAGACTGCCTCAGACTGCAAGGTTCTATTTAACCAAATATGACTGCATGTCTGCTACAGAATGAAACACTGACAAACACTGACACTGACATCAGGCACTGACAAAGTGAATGCACAAAAACGATAAGGACTTCTGGACTTCAGAGCAAGAGATACACCCTACGCTCAGGAACGCCGCTGTCACCACACATAGCATACAGCACCCGGTCGTGCCCATCATTAGCCTACAAGCCCCACCAGACGCTAACCGGCCACGATTTTACCGCCCTCTACGAAAAGCAGTCATCTCACTTTGCAAGCGACCTCTACAACGATAGAGGAATCGACAACTGGCAATCCGGCCTGATCGCGTCTCTCCGGTCTTACCACTTTGGCTATGCAGTGGTGGTAAACGGTAATGGGCTTCCGCGATTACCATAAGCTCCAGGGAGGTGCCATCCCTTCACCTCCCCTGCCGTCCCCTGCATCGCCATCGTTCATCACAAATGGCTATAATTAGGATCTGAATGCCAGAATTCATCGGTAGGAAGTTGCTTTCAAGCACTGTCCAGCTCTCAAATGGCCGATAGCCTCAACGCCCCCTGCAGTCGCACCAGTCTTAAAATTAATAGATCCACTCTACTGACAGGCACGGTGTATATTCAACCCAAAATGCACATAAATATCACAACAAAACAACCCCTATTCCCTGCGTGACCATGTGAGTAGCACTCCCCGCTAGCTGCGCTTCAGTTTATCCCCGACCCGCTCCTTGACCGCCTGGAGGAGGCGGGGCTCGCTGTACACTGCCGCGGCCACCACGGCGGCCCCACAGAGCGCGCCCACAGCCACATGGGCGGCGGCGGAGCTGGGGTATAGTCTCTCTTGAAAGTATCGCGACTCCGAAGGAAGGCGCCACCTGTCCCAGCCGCGGTTGAGCGGAAAGGTTTGAGAGCCGCCGCGCTGGTAGCACTGACCGAAGCCTGACACGCGGAGGCAGCCGGCGCAGCGGGCCGAGGGAAGTGGTTGCGGACTGCGGAGGGATGGGGGGGGGGGGGTGGCAGTCGCCATCCGGTTACTTGTGATGGTAGCTAAGCATGTGGTCAACGGAGGCCACCCTACTCGCAGAGGATTTGTTGAGATTTGTTTCATTGCAAAGTTAGCAATTTGACTCGTCATCGGCACGACTGTCACATTTTTTTTTTTTGGGGGGGGGGGGGGGTAAAATCCGGAAACTCGTGCGCATATACCTAAAAAATCATCTGTTGCACCCGCTAACAGAATGCATCCGTGCTTGCACATGCACTCGTAAGCGGATTCAAAAACAAGAATTATCTCTCTAGCCAGTTCGCCAATTCGCTGTCTAGCCATTTAGTCTTATATTTGAAGTTCTCTCTTTTTAATGAGCCGGTTAACGAACGGCGACAAAAAAGAAAAAATAATGCTGTTCAGCCATGTTCTTTTTAAAAACTTATTTGATGCCAGGCTTCCTCCCCCCCCCCCCCACACCCCGCATGACCTGTTTACGTCATTCAGAAGGCCTCATTACAGTAAGGGTTATGTATAGGCGGATCCAACCCAAAGTTTTGGGAGGGGCAAACCATCACAATTTATTGTCTCTTTTCATGCACTGCCATAGACGTAATGTTAAAAATGATGTCCTTTGTGGAGGGCAATTGCCCTATTTGCCCTCCCCTGGATCCGCCACTGGGGTTATGGCGGAACTTCGCTTCGTTGTGATTTTACGCGTCACGCACACTGAGTGATTGGCGCCCAGAAAGGCACACCAATGAGCGTCCGGCTGGTGAGCCCAAGAGGCACCGGTATCCGCCTGGGGCGGTGGACGGGGTCAAGGGAGAGCGATACGAGCATGACCTTTGGCCGGCCTCCGCCTGTTTTGACCCAGTTGTCAGCCGCTGGGGCCTGCGTCATATAGCAATTTTCCTTCTACCGCTGGCGTGAAATCGTGTTACAGCGTACTTTTTATGATACAGGCCATGACCTCCCTACTGGGGTCCTCAAACTGAATGGAATAGTTCGCTGAGCCGCCGCAGCCCAGGACGCGATACTTTCAAGAGAGACTATACAGCCAGCTCTCGGAGCCGGCTGCCAGCAGGCCGGCGGTCACCAGCGCGGCAGCCACGGCGGGCGGCGGGCGGAGACCGAGCAGCGGCGGCACGGACACCGCCGGCTCCAGCGGCAGACCGGCCACGAACCGGTAACTGGCGACACACGGGGCGGGGACAGGGTGAGAGTAATCGGACTGTAATCGCCACGCCCCGCGTGGATTGTCCATGAAGGTAATACATACAATACATACATACGAGAGAGGTACGGGACACTGTATCGGGCATCAGCGACACACGGGGTGGGGACAGGGTGAAAGGGGTACGGGACACTGCATCAAGCGCCAGCAACACACTGGACGGGGCGAGCGGGCAGCAGCAGCAGAAAATGGGACGAAGACATGATGGTTGAGAGTGGCACGGGACACTGTATCGGGAACCAGCAGCATACGGGGAGGGCACGGGATGAGAATTGAGAGGGGTACAGGACACTATTGGGGACAGCAGACATTCGTATCAGTCGATGGACGGGTGAAGTAACGAGATCCAAGTATATCGAGATCGGCGAATAAAGCGTGATATTGACTATCCATGACAGATTGGATAATGATGTAAATAATTAGACCAATTAGGACAAATCAAATCTATTCAAAAACACAAAAACTCACCAAACGTATATCCTGGTCAGCATATTGACGCAGTTGGCGAGGATCAATCCAACCCCGCCGAATAGCCTAGTAAAGATCCCTGTCGAGATGACGAATATCACAGATAGCAGCACCATCTTCCGGTTATACCTGAAACACCGGAAAACGCCACAACACCTGTCAAAGCGCCCGATAGTAACGTTCCTAGCTTCACTTTATCGACACGACTGGCCAGCCTTTCCACTTCGCCTTTAGCCGCAAAAGGCAGTCTAACAACAAAAACCAACATGAGAACGTCATTTCCTAATCCGCTCAGCCTCTACCGACTAATTTACCTCACTCCTTACTAAGCCCCGACCATTTCCCGACTGCCTTCCATAAACCCTCCACGGCACTTACCCATTGATCTGTTCCTGGCGCATCACTGCGAACGTGTAGCACTCCAGCACTCCGTTCACCGCCAGTAGGAGCACGTAGGCGCACTGGGCGCGCAGCAGACTGACGGCCGGACCGGCGGTCAGCAGGGCGCCTCCGTACAGCCGCAGCAGCAGGTGGGAGTAGCTCCAGCCGAACGTGACGGCAACCAGACAGAGCAGGCTCATGGCGCGCAGCAGGTCGTGCAGAACCCGGCCCCCCGCGGCAGACACCGGCTGGAGGAAGAGGGGGTAGGGTCAGACTCATAGCGCGGAGTAGGTCGTGTAGCACCCGGCCCGCCACCGCAGACACCGGCTGGAGGGGGAGGGAGCTGTCAGGCACCAGCTGGAGGAGAGGTGCCAAACTGTCCCCTTCCAGTGACTGGCGAGAAGGGGAGAGATGGCCAGAAGGATAGAAGCTGGGCAACAAAACAAACCGAATGACAAAAAAAGACACCAAGATGAAGATCACAACGACTGGCAGTAAGGACTTATAGCGGAGATGAAGAGTAGCTACGAGTATAATTGGCTAATATCAGAGGAGTGTGTGCTTACTTGTGGAGAGGTATTACTGATCAGTGAAGAGAGATGGCAGCACGGGTCACATCGCCACCGTCGCGACAGGAAATGTTAGAGGCAGACGCGGTTGCTGGGAAAACGTGGCAGCACAACTTTGGCTCTATTTCTGAGGATACTCGAACCAGCGCTGCCGTGAGCTGTCTGTAACACAGGTAGGTCTTAATACCGTTTGACTGCAGTCTAAGAGGCCTTAGACCTAAAGTTCTAGCTAAATGAAACGAAGAATGCGACGACTTGGCCAAAAGAAACCACTATGACCGCGAAAACGCTTGACTACATTTGAAACCCCGCCCCTTTACAAATATGTAGTTCACTGGCCTCACCTGTCCCGGCACCAGTCTGGGTCCCAGCTCGCTCGCCGACTTCACCGGTAGACAGTTATCCGGTGAGCGGACGTGCCAGAGCAGGGTGCCGTAATAGATGACCACGAGGAGAGCGGAGCTGACCGCGTGGCCCACACAGTAGGCCCAGATGGCGTGGGACGGGTACAGGGCGATCAGCCAGGCTTTGAGCGCCACCCGACTGCACAGAGTGACCATGTCGGCTACCACCTTGGGAGAGAGGGAGAGCGGGTGGGTGAGAGAGTGGTGAGAGGAGATGGGGAGGGGCGAGAAGACGATAAGAGAGTCAGAGATAATCCACATATGCCAGCAAGGTAGGGAGAATACAGTACATTAACGCGGTGTGAACGATCGACGATCCGCAAACGACTGTCGCAGCAGGCGATTTGAGCTTCGGATATAATTTCACTGATATAGCAGAGTCATCGAGCATATAGCAGTCGAGCAGAGTCATCGGGGAACCGACGCGCCTCAAATATTTTCCCCTGACACCCTGTTCCTCTCCTCTGCGTCACCCCACCGCCGTCATTCACCTTCAATTTGACAAAGAGCATGGCCTGCGCCAGGATGACCAGCGGCTGGGCGGCCGTCTCCAGTACAACCATGGCCGCGGTGACCCACACGCCCAGACGGTACTCTGAGGTCACCTCGGGCGCCGGCTGGCTGAGCGCGTGCAGCCAGAGGCCGGCCAGCGCCGCCGACACCGCCGCTGACACGGGCACGCTAACAGGGGAGCGGGGCGTCAGTCAGAGGCAATTACAACACTGCTCTTTTATAATACACTCAATTCACTGGCAATAAAACATTACATACTTATGTGCCTATGACGATCCCCACATCTGAAGAAATAAACGTCATTTATCGAGGCAATGACCATTTAAAACCACTACTACTCAACAGAACTGTGCCGATTAGCTGCTACCCATTGACTGCCTCCACAGTCCACATTCCACAACAACACCTGTTTTTGAAGTAGGTACCTATATCGACAGTTCCCAGCAAGCACATCCTAAGTGTCAAATTTTTGAAATTGAGATTTCTATACCATTCGACTCAGCTCGTCGAGCTGAGTCGAATGGTATGAAAATCACAGTTTCGAAAATTTAACACTTGGGATGTTCTTGCTGGGAACTGCCGATATGCAGCTTCTCCCAACAGCTGTGACCATTTCGAGTTAAACTGATGTCCGGACCGGAACGATGTACCTGAGCCACACCAAGTTGATGGCCTGGCGCCACGTGCTGCTCTCTGTCACGCCCAGCGCCGCCCGACGGAAAGCCTCCACACTGACAAAGGTGTCAGTCGAGTAGAGTAGAGCCAGCCTGGGAAGCAGACTAGGGCTTCAGAACTTTGAACAGAATTGATTTACCTACTTTAAAACTACACTTAAATAAAGAACTGAATGTCAGTCAAAAGGAACAGGTAATTCGGTACATGCTTATGAAGATAACCGTATATTACTTCATTTTATACAATAACTAGAAAATAAGAGCAAACTCTGTTCAACTAGAAACATACGAAAAATTAGCATTTTTCTTATGGAGTACACACTACAGTTCTGGTGAGAAAATAGCATATGTTCTACTTAGGAACTCAGACATTGGATGCATCACTGATGCATGATAGAAAAAAAGTAAAGGGTGCATACCTGACATTGATGATGCCCAGGACATCAGATGTAATATACCGGAGAATGACTGCATTTGTGATGAATGTGAACACTCGGTAGGTTATCTGAAAGACATTTGATAGGTAGGTAGGTATAGCTTCAGCATCAATATGTGCAACACAGACCATGCTATTCTGGGCCCTGTTTCACCGGTGATAGCAGCACGCTGCTATCACACGTGTCAAATTGGGTTTCCATGGAAACATCAGCAAACCATGACACCGTCAATCTGTGTGATGTCATCAAATATTGCTGCCAACAGCTTCACGGCCGTGCGATCAAACACATCGCATTCAACGAAACAGCAACTCTGTTCCAAACGCAGCTCACGGATTACACGAAACGTCATTAGTGTGACCTCATCACATTACGTCAGCTCGCGCAATTTGATAGTAGCGTGCTGCTATCAACGGTGAAACAGGGCCCTGGTCTCTGCAGCATACAGGTAGGTACTTCATTGGTGGAAAATCCCAGGGGGTGCTTCAAACCCCTAATTATCCACCCCTGTTTTTTATTTTAAGTTCCATCCAGTACCAGTATGAGTGTTTATGGCTTGGAAGGTAGGTGAAACATTTCATTATTGTAATTTTAATCTTTTGAGACCTGAATTTCAACATTCTCTTGAGAGCCTGAGAGCATTCATGCCAAGGTTTCTGAGTCTGTTTCATGATAAAGAGACAATATTTATAATGGAGTCAACTTGTGGGTCTCTACCGCTGAATGAAAAGGTTAATCATCAAAATATTATCACAATCACCCAGCAACACACGGTATATACCTACAGCCACACAGCCCAATACCACAGACAGCCAATAAACAAGCAGTGATGAAGGCGTGTTCAAAAAGTTAATATGCAGCTGTCGACACTAAATAGTCGGTGATTTTCCGTTAGAAATTTTGCGCAAACACCATCTGTATAGGCCTTCGAACAGAACCACCACAATTGAAACAAAAGCGCCAAAAAACTGGAATGTTTGTTTTTTTCGCTCGGGAAAGATATATACGCGTCCGGGCAGGCGCATCAAACGCAAGGTCTGGCGCACAGACCGGTCGAGTTTCAGCCCATATTTTCCCGGTGAGCGAAGGGCCTCGTCGATCAGCTCCGCACGGAGCTCGCGGTTGACAGCCGGCTGAAGCGCGTTAGTGCTCATCCACTCGCAGAGGCACTCTACCAGGCTGTCCCCTCCCCCCTCCGGCCGATGCGAGAGGATGAGACCGGGAGGGAGGCCCGTGTCGGCAGGAGTCTTAGGCGCAGGCGGCGCGCCGTCTGGGGCGCCCACGCGGGACAGCATGTCGGCGGCAGCGTTCAGACGACCGGGGACGTGACGGATCTCCATGTCGTAGGCCGCCAGCTCTTCCACGGTTCTCGCGACCCGATGGTTAATCAACCGCAGTGAGTGCAGGTGAACGAGGGCCTGATGGTCGGTGTACGCGATGAAATGAACCCCAGCCAAGAACGAATGAAAAGTTTTCACGCCCCATCGGAGCGCCGCGAGTTCCCGACCGGTCGCTGAATAGCCACGCTGGGCGTTCGTGAAGGACATCGAGGCGAACGCGATGGCGCGATCACGCCCGTCCTGACGCTGAGTGAGGCACGCGCCAGCCCCATAGGCCGAAGCGTCGACCCAGAGACAGAGAGGGTTGGCGGTGTCGCTGTAGTCTGGAAAGGCAAGCATGACGTCGCGGGCGATCTCATCCTTCAGTTGTTCGAACGAGTCAGTCATTTCGGGTGTCCAGGTAAGCGCAGTGGAGCCAGACTGGCCGGTGAGCTCAGACAGAGGGCGAGCGACCTCCGAGCAGCGGGGAACGAACTTCCGCTGGAAGTTCACGAGGCCGAGGAACCGGCGCAGCTCCTGAACAGTCTGCGGCCGCGGGAAGCTCTGAACTTTCTCGATGTACTCAGGGGCCTTGCGCAGTCCAGCTGCCGAGAGCTGATGTCCGAGAAACTTTACTTCAGGCTGAAACCAGTGACACTTCGCTGTGTTCAGCGTGATCCCGTGCGCCTCCAGCGCCGACAGGACAGCATCCACGAGCTGCAGATGGCCGGAGAAAGACGATTCCATCAGGAGCAGGTCATCCAGATACACCACAAGCTGCTGACGTGAGAATCCCGCGAAAATGGCCTGCATTTCGCGCTGGAAGACAGCAGGAGCGTTTTTCAGTCCGAAACTGAGACATCGGAACCGGTAGTGGGACCGCTGCGTGCTGAACGCGGTGAAGTCCCGCGACTCTTCTGCGATGGGAAGCTGGTAGTAGGCTCGTTGAATGTCCAGCGCGCTGAACCAGCGCATATCATGCGCGCTGTAGACGGAATCTGCTACACAGTGGTCGATAAAACTTCCAACGTGCCAACGCTCGTTGGAGCAAGATATTAGCAATACTTGGAAGAGCTGGAGACAGTCCGCCCGTCTACATGGATGCTTCATTACGCCTAAAATACAGCATTGACTTATGACTTTCTAATCGTCCGGTGCTGTTATCGGCTGCTCGGTACCGCGTGTATGTTCCCTCATTCACTCCTGGTCACCCTACGGTCACCCCTCGCTGGGTCGGGCCAGTCGGCTATTTTCATCCTCTTTCCGGCTAGGCCACCCGCTAAGCTCCCGCCGTGCCGCGCCTTCTGCGAGGGACCTGACCCTTCTGCCGGCAGAGGTTTCTCCAGGTGTCTCCAAGGAGCCATCGTAGCGCTAAGGGTGTGCTCCGCATACACATGCATTGATTTTCGCCCTTACTAGCAGGGCCGCTGGCACGCGTTGGCAGCGCCCCGCGGGCATTTTTTCGCTTAGGGTCATTTTGTGGTAAGGAGGATCAGAAAATCACCCTTCCAACTTTCTCCAGGCCTGGGTGTTTTATCGAGCGCGCCTGAAAACGCACAGTGGACCGGAATCACACTTCGATTGCGTTACTTCGTATAAGGTAATACGATCAAAAGTGCGCTCTTTTCTCAATCAATAAGGACAAGTGCGTTAAAACACACTTATAAAGTTTTAAGTTAAAAGCTTTAAAATGCTAAATTTCAACATTTCTACGCTGATGATAATCGTTAGTTGTTTCAGACTTTGGCATGAAAACGTAGGCATTCAGATCCACCGTGTGACCGGTCACCGTATGCAGTAGTGTGATGGTGTGAGTTGGGGAGTCAAGGCCGTGTGGGGAGAAGGTGAGGAGATGTCGGTGTGCCGACGCGGCAATTGGCAGTGATTAGACAGTTGTGCATGCATTGTTCATCTAGCATATCATTTGCTTGGGCAAATTTATAGGCATGGCGCCTGTTTATCCGTCTAATTCAAAGGAAAGGTGTGAGTACCAATACTGGTCGTACTTTTCATAGTCGACTCATAGTCCAGGTCCTGAAATGACTGGCACCTGAAATTTTCAGGATATGTCGCAAGAGGCTCATTCCCAGACGTTGTGCCAAATTTTGCGGCGCTACGCGACACCACCTTTTACGCTATTCGCGAAAAAAAAAACTTAGGGAGGCTGCATCCCCCCTCCCGCCAGGCGAGGGCTAAGTTGGAGACAGTGATGGGACTAAGATGTTCGTTGGAGCAACTCCAAGCATTTTATCGACCTCTGCTGCTACATCTGTCATCGGGAAACGCTCTGTGACGGTGCGGCGGTTCAGGCGGCGGTAGTCGATGCATAGCCGAAGCGAACCATCGCGCTTCCGGATCGGAACGATTGGTGCATTCCATGCTGAGTTGCAGTGTTCGATGATCCCCAGACGTTCAAGCTCCAGACATTGACGCTCGACATCTTCGGCGATCGGTGGAGACATCCGTCGGGGTCGCACGTAGATCGGGGTGTCATCCATTAGTTCGATTCGGTGCGCGGTCAGAGCAGTCCGCGGGGTGTCAGCGTCATCACCCCCGAACACTCTCGAGTGCCGGTCGAAGATTTCCTGCACGGCGTCGCGCTGTTCACGTGAGAGGCCAGGTATCTCGTCAGCGGACGGCGGGAGACTGACCTGTTCGTCAGCGGCGTCCGACGAAGCGGCAAGGACTTCCACGGGAGGATCGCAGTCAAACATGCTGTCCGCTGCAGTGTACAGCTGGCCGATCAGTGCACCTTTCCGGACAGTGGTTGGTACAAAGCCTCGGTTGCAAACCAGCACACAGGGCTCGGACAGATCCACAATTCCATCAACAGGTTGCAAGCAGGGCGCACTGGCGACGTCCCCAGTGAACACATACGAGCGGGAGGGCGCATCACAAACGTCGCAGGTAGGCTGGGAACTGATCAGGCAGGGGAGGGTCACAGAGTCACCAGGCGCAACTGTGACGTCTCGAGTCGCGCGACAGGGCACTGCGCGGGCGAAATACGCACAGGCGGAGTTGCGATCCCCATCAGGCAGGTACAGCGTCCACTGCGAACCATCCACATGTCGGCCAGTGACCGCTCGGCGAGAGACATCGATACACAGTCTGTGTCGTTCCAGCGCGTCACAGCCGATAATCAGATCAGTTACGGCGCGGTCCGAGTCGAGCACCAGACAGTCTGTGAGCTGAAGCGGCACCCCGTGCAGAACAACGGAGACCTCTGCACGTCCCACCGGATGTAGCGTGCGGCCGCCGATCGCGTGAACAACCTCAGAACACGGTCGAATCACAGCATCATCAACCAAGCGTCGCGCGATCATGGAGCGGTCAGAGCCAGTGTCTATCACGCCCGTCACATTCTCAGAGCACCCAGCCACAGTAAACTTCGCGTGAAGGGCTGGCTGCGGTCGGGCAGACGAGGCGAAGACAGCTTCCGCATGCAGGGGAAGCGCGGGGCTAGAATCGGTCGTAGCGGCTGGCCCCGCCGCGGCAGTACGACCATCTAGTTTTCCGTCTGACTGAGTGCTGGGGCACGCCGGCCGCGGCGGAGGGCTCGAGAAGCCCCACGCTCCGCATGCATTACAGCCGGGTTTGGCGGGTCTTCTCGGGACCTGTCCAGCGGGAGTGGCGAGCTGGGGCGGCGCGCGCGACCTGGGGCTGAGGGGACAGGCCCATCGTCGTGAGAGGTGCGGCAGTCACGCGCAAAGTGGCCAGAGGCGCCGCACGTGAAACACAGGTCATTGGCACGCCGGCACTCGTCCGCGGTGTGACCGCGGCGGCGGCAGAAATCGCAGCGCAGAGGGTTCCTTTGACGGTCGCGGGTTGGCGAGTGTGCCGGCTGCACGGCAGTCGGTGCGCGGTGTCCGCGGGCTGACGCACCACGTGACTTAAATGCACCGCACGGGACGCTGACGGAACGATGAGAGCAGTCCGAGTCGCTGTCTGACTCGTCAGCGGACAAACGGAGGTCGTGGTGCGCAGGACGTGACCGTGGTGACGTTGTCCGGGGGCGGGAGCTTTTGCACGACCGGCGCGCGGCCGTTGACTGACTGCTGTGCTCCGCTGAAGCACGTGCATATAACGAGTCGTGTGTGCCATCAGCCTCCGACTCGAATCGTTCACATTCCAGGTATGACACCAACCCATCCCACCTGAGCGTGGTATCATGATTAATCAGCGCATAACGCAGCTGCCGGCGGAGAAAGTCAGCGGCACACGTGGGCAGCGTTGACAGCAGTTTACGTCGGAGATCATTGCTCACCTGTTTGTCCGCCTCAGGGTACGCATCTTCGAACAGCGCAGCCAGCCGGAACGCATACACTGCCAGAGATTCTCCCGGCCGGCGCGCCGCGTCCCGATATGCGTCCGTCGCAGTCGTCTCCTCGTAGACGCGCTGACGAGCGGCCCACTCCAACATTCGGCGCTTGATCACTGGGTACGGGCTGCGGGGTCCGTTAGCATCGAATATTTCCAGAACGCGGCCCGACAGCTTTGAACGGAGCAGCGGCAGCGCGTCTTCCATTGTACCGCGGTATTCAGACGTACAGTACCTTTCAAACCGGGCGAAGAATTCGTCCATGGGCTCTGCTGGATCTTCACGAAACGGGAGCAGGTCGTGAGAGCGAGTCGGATGACTCTGGACCGTCTCACGACTCACTGGAGGCCCGACGGGGGCGACGGCATCGTTTGTACCGGCGCCATTGTCGCCCGCCGGAGCCGCCCTGACAGATACGGCCTGCTGTAGCGCTGTTATCTGCCTGTCTTGATTTTGCATATGCTGCCGCATTTCTTCCATGAATTCGAGCATAGCCGTCGGTTTCGCCTCCGTGATGGCGTCAGCTGGCGGCTGTGGTGAATCACTAGCCGGCGCGGGGTCAGAGGCCGGCATGGCGTCGGAAAATTACCAAGTTACGTTTAAAAAAAAAAAGAATACTAACGGCACGGTACTGAGTCTCGCTGGACTAGGGACGCAGCGGACGAGCCCCCAATGTTACCGGTCGCGTGTACTTTCCGGCTTCTAAGACGAGAGACTAGATTAATGGCAAAAAACTGTATTGCCAATCACACGGCGATAACAGACCCCCGCGGGTTCCCAGACTCGACTGCCTTCCCGCCGCGTCTCTCGCCGCGCCGCGTCGCGCGGCGTCGCCATGGCAACGGACAGAGGAGATGCAAACTCCGACACACGTACCCACGGACGCACGGCGGAGGGCGGCTTGGCGACAAAGAACTAAACATTTTTACACTGTTACAAGGCGAACCAGGATCAGCCTCGATGCTCAACGAGGTAGACGAGGCCTCCACCCCCAGCGACGGCTCAGAACTCGGTGGAACCGCTGCAGAACCCGCACCCGGCGCCGGCCCCGCAGCGCCAGATACCTCCACCAGTGGCTCCGAAGCGCCAGCCCGCGACACCGCCGGTCCCGAAGCGTCAGCCCCCGACACCGCCGGCCGCAAAGCGCTGTCTCCCGACTCCGGCGGCTGCGAAGCGCCAGCTCCCGATACCGCCGGCCAAGAAGCGCCAGCCCCCGACCCCGGCGGCACCGAAGCGCCAGCGCCCACCGGCTCCGCAGCAACAGCTCCCGGCGGCGCAAGCCCAGGGCCAGCGCCGCTCCCTCCAGGGGTAGAGGCGAGACCTCCCGGCGGCGGGGCACGCGTGACAGAGCCCTCTCCGGACTCTCCCAGGCCCCGCGCCGGGCTCCCTCCGCGGCACCGCCGCGTCCATCGCGCCGGTCACAGGCAAGGCAGGGGCGGACCCAGCGCCCGGCGCTGGGGCGGCGGCACCTCCGCTCTGCTGCAGAGCACTTAGGACGTCCGGATCGTCACCGAAGATGTCTCGTAAGCTGTTCAAGGAGTGGATCTTGATCGTAGGCCCGCGCTCCCTCGTCCGGATCTTGATCTGGCAATTGTTGGTCCAGGCTGAATGGATCTTGCCCTTACGGCGGAGCTGACGGTCAGGGTAGGTTGGTCAGGTCAGGTTCTCAGCAATGAACGTCTGAGCTAGGACTTGCTGCGTCAGGTTCGGGTGATGCTGCACTCGTCCTGCTTTCAGATTCCTTCTTCCTTCAAGAAGTTCTTGTCTCTTGTTGAAGGAGACGAACTTGGCTATTATCTGTCGTGGCTTGCCTCGTCTCAGCTGGCCGACCCGGTGACTGGTGAGAGCGATCTAGATCCGCCGCTGTCAGTGTGATCCCAGCGGCCCTGGCTAGATCTATCACAAGGGCGTCCGTGTTTTCACGCTCGTCTCCGGCACACCACTGATCACTAAGTAGTGTGTTCCTCCTGGAGTACTGCTCCATGGCGTCCATCTCTCGAGGCGGCCAGCTGAGCTCTAAGCTGCTCGATCACACGTTTGTTTGTTTCCCGAGCCTCTGCCACGTACCGATTGACGAGTGATGCCAACAGCTTCTCCTGTAGACCGGCGATGAATATCCCGTCTTCGAAACACGTTAATATGATGCTTTTCACATTGTCGGGCTCCATATTGAGCTCCGTGACTCACCGCCCGCCACCGATCACTCACTATTTAGGCTGTTCACTGTTCTGGCCGTTTCTCACTGACACAGCACTGGGCGAGCTGGGACCGTGAGCGCAGGGTCGCGGTTTTGCGTCCGACCCGGGCGGAGGTCAGTTGCAGACTTCTCGCATTTGGCTAAAAGTCCTGCATGCCATATTTTCTCGAAGTATCTGCGTAGTGCTTATGTCTAAGTAAATTGTCGTTAAGTCTTGTCCTTTGTCGAGACAATGATACAGTCTGTCTGTTAAGTACGACAACAGCAGCAGGAGACCAAGACGGCGGGCACGGCACTGGTGACAGTGACGGGTACCGGTGTCACCCACTATGGTCGAGTCTGCGTGTCCGGTGTCGTGGCTTACCTACAAGCACGAACGTTTTCTTGCACGGCTTTTTGGAAAACTCTGCAGTGCGGTCTAGGAGTGAACGTTTTTAAAAACTCGTCATTTCTTTCCATGCAACGACATAATATGAGAACGCCTTTAGGGCCCACAGGGGGTGCCCCAAATCAAAAGGTACAGGGTAATGGGCTTAACCTGAATGCCCGCGTATGCTGGATACGCCTCTGCTCTGGAGGCTGAGGGGCGCCATGGTTTTTTTTTCTTAATGGGGCGCCCAATCGCCTGTGATCTTTAACCCTCGCCCGCAGATGGGGGGGGGGGGGTTGCCACCCCCCCCCAGGTAGTCTTTCTGCTCTGCACTCAACATTTTTAGAGCTAGAAGGCTGATTTTTCGTATAGCTGCTCCTCTATCCTTTCTTGATGTCCACTGAAAATTTCAAGTTTCTGTGATTTTTGGTTTCGGAGATATGACCTTGTTTTTCAGGTCATGTCATGACCCAAATGGCCAGTTCTCAACATCTTGCGCTGGCTATGGGCCTTGTGAGCTTTTGACACCTTGATTTCGGCCTTTTTTGCCAGTCTTACCTCCCAACTACCATGGAACATGTTGTTCGACGATGTACAGATGTCGAGGTCAAGGTCAAGGTCAACCTAGGTCATCTAAGATAATTGCGTTTTAGGTAAGCGGAAATTACTTTTTGTCAAGTTTTTTGACTACATTTTTGGTAAAAGCTTCTCAGATCATGATTTCATGTAATATGGACACAAAAACAATCGGTGCACACATAAGTATACACACAGACACACACAGACATACAAACACATATTATTGACCTTGACCTAACTTGACCTGACATGACCTCAGCAGCAAAATTCTGGTCGGGTAGTGTGACAAAGAGGTTCTAGCTGGCTTGGCACCAGAAAACAGCATCGTCATCGGTATTTGATAAGCAGCGCACTTGATATCCAACGGTGACCCAAAACAGCAACATTTTTTAGTTTGACCTGACCTGGAAGGTCAATGACTGACCTGAGAAGGTAAAACTGGGTATCATTGGATTCGTCTCATCCCAAAGAATCTTTTTGGTCTTTACCGCTAAGCTCTATCTCCAACAGGAACGAAATGGCGCGGGGGTGGCAACCCCCCCCCCCCCATGTGCGTTCTAGGATGGGAAAATGGCATGTGCGGGCGAGGGTTTAACCCCTTGCAAGGGCTTGTGTAGGCATGCTTCATGAGCTTGAGAATTTATAGCCCATTGCAATGTGCTTTTGGCTATATGTTTTAACTAAAAACAACTTATTATATACTATCTGGTTGCATTTCATTGAAAGTATCAACGGCCGGCTGATGGCTGGCTGCCCACAGTTTGCCACGGCTGTGGGCGGCTGTGGCTGTGGAGCCACATCTGCGGGGCGGCTAGGCTGTGGAAAATTGCAGCCATGCAGAACTCTACCTCCAGCCCAGTTGCCTCAAAGTTGCCTAACTATACGGGAGATGTGGGCCCTATGGGCTGTTTTTGTGGCACTTCAATCAAGCAACGCAATCAAAAAGGTAATTCGTGTTAGGTGAGCAGCTCCTTTTGCACGCCTGAATCAAGAATCTCGCAACGGCAAGTGCCTTTGCAAGTTCAGAAATACCGTTGCAAAGTTTCGCTCTCAGACAAAAGCATTGGATCGGCTTGCACATTCATTTGCAAGAACCGTGCCGGGGACTTTGACCTTGCGGGAGCAAAGTGCCGCCCCTATCGCATAGTTGCACGCGGTATGAGGTAAAATGGCGCGCGCTACCGTTCCACGCTCAACGGAGGGACTGGCATTGACAGTTCTGCACATGGAGATTCGGCACTACGGGATCAGCTATGTGGTCACGACCGGACCCCGCCCTTGGGCCGGTCAGAGGAGGTATATATAGCCCGGCAGTGGACTGCTAGAGCGCAGTCAGCTCTCAGCGGCCATAGCAACCGTCACCATGATCAAGGTAAGCCAAATAGACCCGCATAGAAACTGAATGAGAGAAATCCTGACAAGTTTTTTCAGTTCTGAGACGAGGATTGATTTCATCTGCCGCGATACATAGGTGTGCTGCAACCCGAACCATATTGATCATTGACACATTAGAAATTTAAAGGAAAGGCAAGCCGCATCTCATTTGTATGAAGGTACAGTCAACACAAATTTTCCAAGCTTCAACAGCGAGTTTATAAAGGAGTTTATTTTATAGTTACTCAATTACACGTCTTAATTCAAAATTGAAACATATTTTAAACTGCTTGGTTATTTGTAATGCGTAATGCCTAGTGCTTGATTAGCTTAAGGTATGCGTTTGAGGCCCTCCTAGCTACTATGTAGAGAACTATGTAGCATGTAATCATTGTTTTTATTAATTGTTCTTTATTAATTTATTAAAAGTAGGCAGCGCTTCCTTAATCCTTTTATACCGAATCAACTTATGATGGCGTAGCGAGAAACGCGCCCTAGACTATTTAGAAAATGCGAATGGTGATAGCCGTATGTTACGATTTTACAACATCCTTTTTCAATGTGTTTTCAGTTCGCCGTTCTCTCCCTGTTCGTGGCCGCTGCTGCTGCCAGCGGAGGTGGCCAGAGCCACGTCCACGTGTCAACGTAAGGAAACATAAACGGCGATTTCCATTGGTTCTTCCTGCTTCCGCCTGCTTACGCCTGCACAAGTTCTTGTATTTGGGCCCGGTGCGATTTCCGTAAGGGAGGTCTTTATTAAACGTCAGAGAGGATATAGTATTGAAGTTCTATCGACGAAAATTTCAAAACATTTTACTTACTAAAGAAACATTGCACGATATAAACGCCAATTTTTCTTTGCTATAATTCAGAATTCATTGATTTTGTGAGTGATGTCATCACCCGGCGGCTAGACCAGACTTAACACAGGACTTAACACAGAAGTATGAACCAAACAACTGACATATTTCTCACATTCCAGTGCCACGCCGTACGGAAGCTCGTCGTACGGATCTGAAGTGTACCATCCCCAGTACGTGTAAGTACACATCAATATGTATTTACGAAAAAAAACACACTTCGGAGTCGATCGTATATAAGCATGTTTACATGCATCGTATATGTGATCGTATATGTGCATGTTTACATCGTATATGTGTAGTTTTACATGCACATATACGATCGACTCCGAAGTGTTTTTTTTTCGTAAATATTGGTGCAAAACGAAGTTGCATTTCTTTTCAATAAATATGTATAACTACTTATGCAAAGGACAGAGTTCCGCGAGAGGCAAACCAATAAGAACTCCAGCATATGAGTAAGGGAACGAGCCTCGACAGTGTAGAACATTACGGTCTCCAGTCATAGCTTGTATATCTAATATGTTAATTATATCCAACGTAGATTAATAATTATTACACTATTGCATACAACGTTCAAACACATTTCTATCTCAGGTTAGTGAAATAAACTTACAATTCTGAATGAGCATGTTAACAGTATAAGAGAGCATTTCCATAACAACCCCAGATAAAAGTGTTAACGTAAATGTGAAGGGGTAACCAATGGCTTGTTTTCAGGTCCGGTGGATACGGTGGATACGGTAAATTCGCTGGAGGATCCGGTCGGATCTACGCCCAGGGAGAAGGGATCGGACTCAGCCAGGGCGGTGGATACGGCGGATACGGACAACAAGGATACGGACGCGGCGGACTCAGCGGATACCAGTACGGATACAGCGCTGACGTCGGAAACGGATACGGACAGGGCGCCATCGGAGCTGGATACGGCGGACCCATCGGCGGACCCATCGGCGTAGCTGGTGGATATGGTAGCGGATACGGAATTTATTAAAACAAAATTGTGATCTGAACACTCATACTGCCACAATCAAATGTTTCAGGATATTCGTAATCTTGCAACAGTGTGCATGCTTCAATGTTTCTCATAGCTACGATAATACATTGTCACGACTACTTTGATTTGTCTTGCTCAAGGAACCATGAAATGAACAGATATTGGCCAACCAATCATGCACTTAGCGACATAAACAAGAAACATTTAATCGAAAAAGAGGCCAGTTTTACCAACATCAAAATAGCCGCCTGCCGGTTTTCTTTTCGCCTTAACCCGCGATTTGCTAGGGGGGGGGGGCGTTAAACGCCCCCACTTTTTTCGCCCGCCGCGCCAAAAACGGCGCGCTAAAATTTGGGTACCTGTCGGCTATCAATTGAAGTTTATTGTGACAAAGTTTCAAAAAAAGGAATTTTTTTTAGATCGAGGTTTGAGTTACGTCATGATTTCTGAGTTTTCGACCAAAAACGGCATATGTTCAAAAAATCATAAAATCACAGAATAGATTTATAGACATGCCGTAAAAGCCATTAAACTGCCGATACCATAAACAATCAAATGGCTATCTTCGATTATTGATTATCGTTCCGCATTTTCCAAAATCTTGAATTGAATCTTGGCAATTTCTCGTGACTACCTACTTCACGACCATGATAAATGCATTTCTTAAATTGAACTTTTTGAACCAAACACGTACATATATGATAAAATGAATGTCACCATCGTGTTCAACGCCCACAATTACCCATAAAACATGTTTTATGTACAGGCTGCAAATAACAGTTTTCATTTTCGGGGATATGTGCCTTATCCCGCGAGTTGCTGGGGGGGGGCGTTAAACGCCCCCACTTTTTTCGCCGGGCCATAGCATAAAAACGGCGCGCCGCAGGCGCGCCAAATTTTGGGTACCTGTAGGGAATTGATTGAAGTTTATTGTGACAAAGTTTCAAAAAAATCGGTTGGAAAATTTTTGAGATATCGAGGTTTTAGTGACGTCATGATTTCTGAGTTTTCGACCAAAAACGGCATATGTTCAAAAAATCATATAAAATCACAGAATAGACATACAGACATGCCGTAAACGCCATTAGACTGCCAATACCATGATCAATCAAATGGCTATCTTCGATTATTGATTGTCGCTCCGCATTTTCCATAATCTTGAACTGAATCTTGGCAATTTTTCGTGACTACTTCACGACCATGATACATGCATTTCTTAAATTGAACTTTTTGAGCCAAACACGTACACATATGATAAAATGAATGTCACCATCGTGTTCTACGCCCCAAATTACCTATAAAACATGTGTCACAGGCTGCGAATATCAGTTTTGATTTTCGGGGATATGTGCCTACCCGGTTGACCTGACCTTGACCCTGACCTATGTTTGACTGACCCCTACATGGGGCTGACACTCTTGTAGGTCTTATATGATGGATTGTGCACCGTTTGGACAGAGTTTATGACGAGAGGCGCCCATTGCGAAGTCCTGAAGTCCATGCTACTGAAAGCCCGATTTCAGGTGTTTGACCTGACCTTGACCCGACCTGTGACCTCAAAATTCAACTTTAAAGTACTCATCTGAAGCGTCTCGTCGCGCTCTTTCGTTTGCCGCCTCGTGCGTTTCGCTGCGCCTATTGGTTCTCGAGTTATGGGCTGGGGGCGTTTAACGCCCCCCCCCAGCAAACGGTGGGTGGCGAAATACCCCAGCAACTGCCGGGTTATTGCCTACCCGGTTGACCTGACCTTGACCCTGACATGCTTGACTGACCCCTACATGGAGCTGACACTCTTGTAGGCCTTATATGAAGGGTTGTACACCGTTTTAACCCGCGCCCGGCTGGGGCGTTAGGCGGCACGGGCGGACATCGATAGCAGCGCCTCTATCGGTCACTAGGGAAAGCTGGGCTGTAGGCGACGAAATACCGGCTGAGTTGTCACACGTTGAATAGGTTTATAGACATCAGTCTTGGGAAAAAGTTGAACTTATGCCTTCAATATTTCTACAGGCAATTTTAGAAGTGTCTTCACATTGATTACAAAACCGTTTAGATTATTGTATTAACTTCAAGCCTTCCCTATTGTTCTTGATGATGCAGGAACTATTTCTAATTAGTGTTTTTAGCTTAGTAAAAGAACATATTGTGCAAACGATGATCAAAGCATAAATGGAAGATTTTAAACGCAATTTTTTCTAACAATTAATGGTAAATTCTCTACACATCAAGGAAAAGGTGCATGCTAACTGATAATTTAAAGTTCTTGGGGCCAGTTGTTTTCTTCTTTTCTTACGTCGCCCCAACGGCCGCAAATACACTTGTGATAACACCTATCGGGTCCTGGATTTCCACGCCCTGCTGGGGGGGGGGGGTGTTTGAACACCCCCCCCTTCTAACTCGGCTCCTGGGCCACGTAGCGATACGCGGAAGGCGGCGTTCGAAAGAGCGTCAAAAATAATGACGAAATCACTTCGGTCAATTTTTTGGGCAGGTCAAAGGTCAGGTCACCAGAGGTCATTCAAGGCAAAATTTCGCCGATTTCCAGGTCGAATGTCGAAAATTTCCAAGAAGCCAACGCATTACTCGGGAACCAATAGAGCTACAGCGCCGCGGAGAAGCGCATTCGATAGCCCTATTAACGCCCTTTCTGAATAATTTTCTCAGATTTGACCTAACGTCAACGGTTTTGCCTGCAGGGGGCAAAAACTGCAAAAATAGCCGATTTTTTTTTGGAAACAGTTTTCTGCAATAACTTTTGACCCAAGCCTTGTACGAGCTTACTTTTACCGGCATCGTGTTCCTCTCGTCAAGACGCATCGAATGAGCTATAACTTGACCTTGAAAGGTCAACTTGAAAATTTGACCTCAGGTCAAGGTCATGACCTGACCGGAAAGGGTCATGTTGCATATCAGTCGATCCGTATCGTCGAGCTGAACACATCTAAGGCGTTTTCATCGCTCTAGCATGCCTCTATCAAAAGTTATTTGCGAAAAACTGTTAGATACCATTCGTGACCTAAGATGACCTCAGGGCATAACCAGGGGTCACGGACACCATTTTCATGTTCAATGTGACTAAACCACTTGTAATTCAGTGTTAGGGAGTGTTTATAATGTCTTTTTTCCAATAGAGGCGCATTTCAATTTTCTCCCATTGACTTATAATAGGGAGGTCGCAAAATTGACCTGACCTTAGGTCATCGATATCAAAATTCTGAGATACACATTTTGTACATGATATTGCTCTAAACAATCGCTGAAAGTTTCAAAGCGATCGGTCACTCGGTGTAGCTATGACAACCATTGAAACTTTTTATGAGGTGAGGTCACTTCAAGTGACCTGGTGACCTGACCTTGAATGACCTTGGTCTGAAATTTTCACAACATATGTAGAATTGATGTATGATAAGGTGTACCAGCGCCGCCGTTTTTGAGATATTCGCGAAAAACCACAAGGGGGGGTGTTCAAACACCCCCCAGCAGGGCGCGGGTTAACCCGGCACCGCCTGGGCTATTTCCGTACCCGCGACAGCCGGGGGGGTGGGGGGGTCGGATCCGACCCCCCCCCCTGTTATCTCGAGAACCAATGGTCGTATCGAGCCCCGCGAGGCGGCGTTCGAAAGGTCTCTACGAGACCTTCCCAAAGCACTCTTAAGATTTTAAGATTGAGGTCAACTTTCGGGTCAAGGTCAGGTCAAAGGTCAAATTCAGGGGTTTTGCATGATTAGGCTTACGGACAGCGGAATCGATAGCTGCTGCTCGAAACTCACCACAAATGACCTCAAAGACCTAGTGAAGGTACCATGTGCGTATAGGGGTCATACTAAGTACGGGTCAAGGTCAGGTCAGGTCACGAAAGGTCACGGTTTTCACTTTCTGCTACATGGGAGTGCAACACATGTTTTATGGCTTATTTTTCACGCCAAATCCGATGGTAATGGTTATATGTGACCACAAGTCACTGTGCTGGTGATAAGTGTGCATTGAAAGCATAAAAAATCGTTTATACCATACATAACTAAACGAGGGCTAAGAAAAAAGTCAATTTTTCAACTTTTTATTTTTGACATAAAAATGCACTTTTCTAGACGATTTTTGTCCCAGGAATCTAGTGGTGCCATTTGTTTTCACATGCGATGTTCAGAAGTGCCTCTAATTCGCGAAAATACTTATGACGTCACCATGCCCTATGCATGTTGGAGCTATTTTTTACAATTTGGGGGTCAAAAATCAAGATAGAAAGTTGAAATTTGGGACATCTTATGTTCTAATAGAGCTCTATAACATATATTCCGTTTTTTGAAATTCTCAAAATTTTGGATTTTATTAGCTGTTTTCCAAAAAAATAGTTTTTTTGAATTTTTAGGGGTGAAAAACGCATTTTATGGAAAATCCGAGATAGCCATTTTAAGAACTCGTTGTGCTGCGTCTTTTCATGTCCTTAATTTGGAATTTGCTTAAAACCTCGATTTTTGGCGATTTTTTAAACATTTACCATTTTTTGACTGAAAACGCCATGTAGTTACATCACTAAAATCGATATATCTAAAAAAATTGAAAATTTTTCCTAAAAATTGCACAGCAGACGTCAAATTGATGGGGAAGAAGGTATGCCAAGTTTCAAGTTGATAGCGCAAGCGGTTCATGAGTTATTCAAGAAAAACGGAGGGGGGGGGGTCGGATCCGACCCCCCCCAGGCGGTCGCGGGTTAAGGGTGCGTTTCACGCGTAACGCTATGAGAAACGTTTTTCGCAAATATCTAGAGCATCGTTGCTTCGATTGCCTTCGTTTTTGGATATGTTATGAAGGACGTTAACCTCGTCATCACAGAGTGGTTACCGTTGTTCTGCAATCCACATATACTGAGCAATTTAGACAAACATATTGCAAAATCAAAATTTCAAACGAATAGAACTCAATAACGGATAGTCGTACGACTGTGATGTTTGCTATTTTGGACTGACGAAGTCAAGGAAAACATTTCCTAGCAAGCCTTTTTTTTCAAATTATGTACTATGTTTTGCATGGTACAATTTTCATCTAGCAGTGCATTGCATGAAAGCCATGACAACAAATTCAAAAATGTGGCTGCTAGGAATCATAAAGACATCGATTCTCTACACAATCCTGTAGAGTGAATCATCATTGCATGCATCACTATGCAGTTCTATTCATTTGAAAGTGATTGCACAGCTAGTTCATAAAATCGCCGTGAGATGTCTCTGGCTGTATGGCCCGCGCGTTTCGACGGTCCCCTCCGCCCGTCACTCAGTGGCGTTTGTTGACACAGTGTCACACCCATTAGTTACGGCGCTCCGCTGGCGTTCGGCCGCCGTCGAGGTGCTCTGAACCCTTCCTGCTAAGTTTCGTTGTGACCAGACGGGTCGGAGACTCATCCCACGATCTATCCGTGAGCGGCGCCCAGCCAGGCGTCTCCTATCGCGCGCCTCTCACTCTTGATCGGGAGTACTCCGGGAAGAGCTTGTGAGAAACTAACAATTTTTAAATATGTCACAAGTTTGTGTGAGTGGTATTACGAACAGCGAACAGGTAGGTACATTTTGACAATAGGTATTTGACCTGACCTGACCTGGGCAGTCCGTAGCCCGTATTTGACCTGACCTGGGCAGTCTTAATGAAAACAACCAGCAATGCCTACAAATTCCATGGACACATAGACCCTGAGTGACGTGAAACCAAATATCAGTTTGACTGTTATGTCAAAACCCTCGCCCTGGCAGGGTATTTTTCATACCCCTCCCCCGGCGTTTCGAAACTAAGCGGCGTAGCTCGCTTCGCAACAAAGAGCAGTCGGTTGCTCTCAACGAGTACTTACTCGCGATTGGTTGTATATTTTTAACCCTAATTTAATATTTGACCCAGTTATGGCAGGTCAAAGGTCAACTTTCGGGGAAAGCTGCAATTATCCAAATTACTTAGCCAATATTGGCGAATCTATGAAAGATAGCGACATAAAACCTTCATGACCGTGTTTCTCAACGAATTAGCAACAAAATGATGTATAATTGATTGAATTTCAGTCAAAATAGCGTCTCTAGAGATAGTTTTTCACGTATCACTTTTGAAGTAATATAGCTGGGCAAAAACTGCATAATAGCAATTAGCAGCATTGTAGTCCTCTCGTAATTTCGCCTCGTAGCATATATGTGTTGACTTTGAAAGGTCAAGGTCAAAGATTGACCTCGGATCACATAACCTTAACACGCGCAGTGGAAGGGGGGGGGCGGATTTCGCCCACCCCTCCTGTTTTTCGCCAATAACTCGCGTCGCAAGCATAATATCAATGTGAAATTTCGGCTACCTGTCCAGAATTGAATTGCGGATCTTTTCATGCAAGAAGTAAGAAAATCGGTTCACAACTTTTCTAGTAATAGCGGTGTAAAGTCAAACATCCTGCCGCCGCGGCGGCGCGGCGGCGCGGCGGGCGGCGCTAGCCGTTACGCGCCGCCTGAATTGTAGACTGTGCCGGGGCGGGACGGTTCCGTCTTTACATCGCGCTCCTTACCGCTAATTATATTAGATTCGCGTCAAATTCGGTGAGAAGACTGAGAAATGTACAGGCAATCATATGGTTCAAGAATTTTGAAAATCGGCCGGTAAAAACTTGAGTTATGAGTGTGTAAACACAAAATTGTGATTGCCGCGTTTCCCGCGTCGGCCGATGCCGCTTCAGCCGGCGACATCTTACCCTTAGCAGGCTTCTAACTGCCATATTTTTTGTTGGATTATCTAGAAATTCACCATACATGCTCACAAATGTTTGTTCTTTCGTATAGTGAAAGATTTTAAAAAATCGGCCGGTAACTTTTTGAGTTATCGGCGTGTAAACGCAAAAAAGCGCTAATATGGCAGATTTGACCACATTTGACCTCATTTGACCTTGAAGATATTGACCTAGGGTCATGAAATTCACACACAACAGAGTTCCCCACGGCCCCCACCTACCCTCCAAATTTCGTCTTTCTAGCTCCACTGGGAGCTGAGATCTTAGGGGGGGGGGCGACATCCGCCCCCCCTTCCACTGGGCGTAGTACTCGCAACCCTTCCACTGCGCGTGTTAAGACGCACACTGTTGGGGCCATTTTTGCCCCCCCCCCGTATCTCCGAAACTATTGGGCGGATTCGCAAAACTCAAACGGCGTTCGATAGCCCTGTTGCCTTGAGAAAATCAATTTCATTGACCTCAGGGTCACTGATGACGTCACAGGTCAGGTCAAAGTTAAAATTTTCACCGTTCACGGGCCTACGAACACTTAAGTAGTAATTTTTTAAGCAATTTGGACAATGCGCTATAACATTGATTAACCCGGCAGTTGCTGGGGTATTTCGCCACCCACCGTTTGCTGGGGGGGGGGGGGGGCGTTAAACGCCCCCAGCCGATAACTCGAGAACCAATAGGCGCAGCGAAACGCACGAGGCGGCAAACGAAAGAGCGCGACGAGACGCTTCAGATGAGTACTTTAAAGTTGAATTTTGAGGTCACAGGTCGGGTCAAGGTCAGGTCAAACACCTGAAATCGGGCTTTCAGTAGCATGGAGTTCAGGACTTCGCAATGGGCGCCTCTCGTCACAAACTCTGTCAAAACGGTGCACAATCCATCATATAAGGCCTACAAGAGTGTCACCTCCATGTAGGGGTCAGTCAAGCATAGGTCAGGGTCAAGGTCAGGTCAACCGGGTAGGCACATATCCCCAAAAATCAAATTTGATATTCGCAGCCTGTGACACATGTTTTATAGGTAATTTGGGGCGTAAAACACGATGGTGACATTCATTTTATCATATGTGTACGTGTTTGGCTTAAAAGTTCAATTTAAGAAATGCATGTATCATGGTCGTGAAGTAGTCACGAAAAATTGCCAAAATTCAGTTCAAGATTATGGAAAATGCGGAACCATAATCAATAATCGAAGATAGCCATTTGATTGATCATGGTATTGGCAGTCTAATGGCGTTTACGGCATGTCTGTATGTCTATTCTGCGATTTTATATGATTTTTTGAACATATGCCGTTTTTGGTCGAAAACTCAGAAATCATGACGTCACTAAAACCTCGATATCTCAAAAATTTTCCGACCGATTTTTTTGAAACTTTGTCACAATAAACTTCAATCAATTCCCTACAGGTACCCAAAATTTGGCGCGCCTGCGGCGCGCCGTTTTTATGCTATGGCCCGGCGAAAAAAGTGGGGGCGTTTAACGCCCCCCCCAGCAACTCGCGGGTTAAAGGGACCCTCCCACCTTAACATTAGATTTGAGTTGAGATAGCCAAAATGGGGTCCCTGGCTCACAATTACCGGTTTCGGCATTCACAACATCGAGAAATGCCTTAAATCGGAAATATTGAATTTCAAAATTGCAGCATTTTGATTCAGAGGGGCTAATGCTTAGGAATACCCCTCTGAATGTGTGACGTCAGCACAAATATCTAACGATTTTTAAATGTTTGACTAAAACGTTTTGTAGCACGCGGTGGTATATGCTATTTGCGCGCAACATCTGACGCAAACGCCGCACTTCTAAAATAAAGTCGCTAGAAACAGCGGAGATCCCAAAAAAAGTAAACAAAAGTAAAAGTCTAATATCTTGAAAACCGGTGAATATTTTTCGGTGAAATTTGGTAGATATTCGTTTTCGCTCTTTCTGAACCGAGCGACATCACTTTCATGCCAATTCATAGACTTTTTTGAAGGTGGGAGGGTCCCTTTAAAAGGCATTTTATCGAAAATCATCGATAAAGCGTTGGTTGCCTAGTACAGATGTTGCTAAAAGACGTCACTGATACCAGAACAGGTAACCTAGAGGTCAGGTCACCAAGGGTCGACACATGAACCCAACTTTACTAGGGCCGTGTGATGCATGTTTTGCGGCCAATTTTTCATTTCCAACTCAATGGTTTTGGTTAGACGGCCATGAGGGACGGTTTAGGTTACTTTCTGGTGGAAGTTAGGTCAAGGTCTGGTAAAAAAGTCAAATTTCGAAGTTGATACTTTTGCATAAAAAGAGTACCTATTTCGATGTACCTCATCACGGGCAATCCAATCGGTCGCAAAACGTCCTCAATTTTGCGACCGATACCCCCGAACCCGATTACGACACGCTGACGAAGTTTTGTGATACAATTCGAAAGCTCCGACCCAAACGATTTCTTGGGGGATTTAAGCCTGGATGAACTTATAAGATTCCGAGACATACAAGTTGTAGGTAGCTACCAATGGCCTTATTACATCGTGCACTGCAACTTTCAAAGGACTCGGGTATCTACTGTGGCTCTGAAGCGGAGACCAAATTGCAAAAAAATTGTTTTATAAAGCATATTCTTCTGTGCCTTCTGATGCGATAGTCCGGCACTATACAGTGTAGCTCATGCTGATGGCTCATGCAATAAACCGAGTTTCGAGCATCTAGGATATACCTGAACTGGGTGACCTAAACTTCTGAGACCTGGGTTCCACAATTTCACACGCGATTAGAAACTGATGTATGATTACGGGCAAAATTGCAAGTTTGACAAAAAAAAAAAACGCCCCACTTCCCCAAGCCAGGATTAATGAAGCAAACACTATGAATGTGACTGAAACTGCTTTTCTGTACCTCATTCTGTTAGCCTTTTCATTATTTCGGTCTTTCCCTATCCGTGTGTGTCGGCGCGGGTTCGGCCCAATGTGGTTCGACTGAGAGCACGACATCTGGTCCTTTCCGCCCGGCGCGGCCTGACCGGCGCGGCGGACCCGTGCCAATCCTCCCCGAACTCGCGGGGCGCGGATGGGGAGGGGCGGCCCGGCAGTCCAACCCCTCTGCGCTAACAGATGGATGGACAGGGGAAATGTGATACTTGTCCTATGACAACAAACCGGCGTTCAGCGCTAGGGCCATCTACTGGTCTAGAAACGCATCTCTATGTCGGCAAGATCCTCGCCAGGTGGTGTAAAGGTCGCGTGAAACGCACTCTTAACCCACGAGCCGCTGGGGGGGGGCATAAAGTTGCCCCCCCTTTACGTTTTGTGAAATATCTCCGAAACCTGATGAGCTACGAACGTGAAACTTGGCATAGCTTCAAATGAATACCTAGGCAATGTTTGAGGAAAGTTTGGTGGTTGTAGCACCTAGGATGACGTCACAGTGACGTCATAAAGTTTTGTCGTTTTCCGATATGGACCGTTTCTGATGACGCTGAGCATGAAACTCGACTGTAAATGAACTAGACAGCACCTGCTGTCATCCTAAAACATCTTACTACACTTCCATCTAGTTTCTGACCAATAAGCGGCCCTTTATATTCGGCCCCATATATGTGATGTATCGTGAGGAACGTGAGAGTCGCAAATCTATAATTTCACTTATGACGTCACTGTGACGTCATTTCAAATGGGATCGACACCAAATTTGGACACAACCTTGGCTAGGTATTCAGGAAGATGTATGCAAAGTTTCGCTTCTCTATCTCTTCGCGTTGCGACGATATCGTCGCAGAAGTAAAGGGGGGGCAACTTTATGCCCCCCCCCCAGCGGCCGGCGGGTGGCGCGGAGGCCCAGCGGCCGCCGGGTTAACACGCGCAGTGGAAGGGTTGCCAGTACTACGCCCAGTGGAAGGGGGGGCGGATGTCGCCCCCCCTAATATCTCAGCTCCCACTGGAGCTAGAAAGACGAAATTTGGAGGGTAGGTTGGGGCCATGAAAAACTCTGTTGTGTGTGAATTTCATGACCCTAGGTCAATATCTTCAAGGTCAAATGAGGTCAAATGTGGTGAAATCTGCCATATTAGCGACTTTTTGCGTTTACACGCCGATAACTCAAAAAGTTACCGGCCAATTTTCTTTTTTCTTTCATTATACGAAAGACCAAACATTTGTGAGTATGTAAGGTGAATTTCTAGTTAATCCAACAGTAAATATGGCAGTTAGAAGCCTGCTAAGGGTAAGATGTCGCCGTCTGAAGCGGGATCGGCCGACGCGGGAAACGCGGCAATCACAATTTTGTGTTTACACACTCATAACTCACGTTGTTACCGGCCGATTTTCAAAATCCTTTGACCATATGATTTCCTGTACATTTCTCAGTCTTCTCACCAAATTTGACGCGAATCTAATATAATCAGCGGTAAGGAGCGCGATGTAAAGACGGAACCGTCCCGCCCCGGCACAGTCTACAATTCAGGCGGCGCGTAACGGCTAGCGCCGGCCGCCGCGCGGCAGGATGTTTGACTTTACGTCGCTCTTACTAGAAAAGTTGTGAACCGATTTTCTTATTTCTTGCACGAGAACATCCGCAATTCAATTCTGGGCAGGTAGCCAAAATTTCACATTAATATTTTGTTTGCGGCGCGAGTTATTGGCCAAAAACAGGAGGGGTGGGCGAAATCCGCCCCCCCTTCCACTGCGCGTGAATACAGTTAATGACGAGAGGCGCCCAATCCGAAGGACCCTGAAGTCCGTGCCACTACTTCACGCCAAAATTTGGCCCGATTTCAGGTGTTTGACCGGACCTTGACCCGACTTGTGACCTCAAAATTCAACTTTAAAGTACTCGTCTGAAGCGTCTCGTCGCATTCTTTCGTTTGCCGCCTCGTGCGTTTCGCTGCGCCTATTGGTTCTCGAGTTATCGGCTGGGGGCGCACTCCCCCCCCCCCCCCCAGCAAAAGGCGGGTGGCGAAATACCCCAGCATCTGCCGGGTTAAGGCCGTTTCACATACGGAGCGTAAACGGTAAAGCCCTATCCGCTTACGTGTCCATCAATGAGCTTGACGGCCTTTACGAAAAAAAAAAATCCGGCAGGCGGCTGTTTTTCTGTTGGTAAAACTGGCTTCTGTTCTATTTATTCGTATCCAGCAAATTGTACGCTACCCGAACTCAGAAAAACGTAATAAAGCACGGACGAATATACGCTCAGTCTGTTTATTTTTTAAATCCGCGCATGACTGGTGTATTTGCATCAGGGGTGTGGAGCTATAGCCGGAGCCGCCGGAGCCGGCATATTTTGCCCGGAGCCGGAGCCGTGAAGCAATACAGCCCGGAGCCGGAGCCAAAAAGGGGGCGACTCCGGCTCCTTTTTTTGAAGAGGAAAGATGATTGACCTAGTTCGGGTGACAGCACCCGTTGCCTGTTCTCAGGCCGACGGCTTTTGACGCGCAACTGCATGGCCTCTTCGCCAACAGACTGCCGCAGTTCTACGAGAGGAAGCTGGTGGCCAATGCCCTAAATACAAGTTTGCACGGACTAATTTCTACTAAACCTACCAGAATATAGTTTCACGGTTGAATATTTAAATAATTAATCAATCAAAACTTCTTTATTATTATCTCGTGATCATTTATAAGCAATTTTATAAATATACTTTTAACTTGCTTGCCTTTTACTGGCAACATAACTTTCTAGTATTGGGTCAACATAGTGGTGTAGCCAGTAGCCGCGGAACGCGTGTTTCTTTTTTTCCAACCAAAGGAAGGCGCTATACCCGAAGATGCTTCTTGGTAAACAAACCAAACAAAAACAAACATAACCTAACCTCACCTGACCTAACCTACAACCTACAAACCTACAACCTACAACCTAACCTACAACCTAACCTACAGACCTACAACCTACAAACCTACAACCTAACCTACAACGCGCCAAAAAGTTCGGCCGGCGGCGGGGATCGAACCCTAGTTATAAGATCACGAGGCGAGTGTGCTCACCACTACAGGGTGTAACGAAATTATCCGGACATCAATTTTTTCGCCGTATCCGTTCGCATTGCTTTCTTTCTGACGATAGGAGCGTGGAAGTTAGATAAATTCGTACCTATGGTTCCGGTCATCACCACCAGGGTGACCTGGCCTTGGGCGGTGACCCATACCGTCAGTACGGGTCGAGCCACCGCCGGTGTCACTTGGCAGTTTTCGTTCAGAGCAATGACGAGAAAAGAGTACAGCCTCTCCTTTCGCAGCAAAGCTGTGGGGATGGTCCATGGCGGCATGAGCCAGAAGATGGTCTGCCAGCAGCTGGGTATCAGCAGGAGCCAGCTGCACGTCTGGCTGAAGCGTGATAAGCTGGGACTTGGGCTGCAAACCCAGCCCGGCCGTGGCCGCAAGACCGCCCTTCACCCAGTGGCCAAGAGGGTTATCAGGATGGCGACGGAGAAACGTCACCAATCAACTCGAAAACTGGCTCGAAGGCTTACCAAGGCAGGGAACAAGACGTCCCATATGATGATTCACCGCTACCTGCGCAACAACCTGGCCATGCGCCCGTTCAAACTGAAAAGGACGCCAAAACTGACTGAAAAACAACGAGCTCACCGACTGAAGTTCGCTCGAGAGCACCTGCACTGGTCGGAGGAAGAATGGCGGAAGGTGGTCTGGTCGGACGAGTCACCGTTCGAGCTATTTCATCCTCCGAACCGCCAAAACGACCATGTGTGGGCGGCCAGCAGCTCGGACGTACACTCGGGGGCAGATTGATGTTCCACAACTCTTTATCCACCGGGTTCCTATGGCTCAGCATTGGCAGCAGCCGCCTGGTACCGGTAGACTGTGCCGCTTCACTTACTTGTCAAGCGGCACAGCCTACCCACACCGTATGCCACCGGTCTGGGTCGGTGGCTGGAAGGCGATGTGGGCCGCCTGTGACGTCAGCGCAGCGGTGAGGGCCGAGCCCGGAGGCATGGCTCGGGTCGGCGGGGCGCGGCGGCTGGCGAGGGCTGGGGAGTGAGGTGGGGTGGGAGCACGGATCATCGCGCGGCTGAGCGAGTGTAGTTAACTTTCGCGTCTCAAGGCGCCAATTATTCTACCTAACAATTGTGCTAAAGCAGTTGTTAAAATGTCCTATCCCCAAGACAGCGCCTATCATCATACTTGCCATGCACATTACGACACACTTAAACGTGACATTGGGACAGCCGATAGAATTTATATCACACGTGCATCGAGTTGCGGAGCTACATTGTTTTTAACAGATATGTATTAAGGCTTTGATTGAGCTCATTGGTGTCTATTATTTCGCACAGCAATCGTCCAGAGACGCGGGATCTGGGGTTTTTGGATAGCGCGGCGTCCCAACTCTTATGTTAATAATGTTCCTCTAATGTGTGGTCGCAGCCACCAATAGCAAACCGTTCCATCTAGGAACAAATAAGTCGCGCACCTGGGACGGTTCGAACCGGGTTTCTCCAACCGGTCACCCCACGACGCTAGCCTGTATCCACTGAGCTGCCGAAACCAGCGACCACCCACCGCGGTCAAACGCGATCAATGTCACAATACTGTCATTGGCGGTCAGCGGGTGAATGTCATTTTGTTTTGTGCGGTCGAGGACCATTCTCGGTAGCTCAGTGGATGAACGCTCGGATCGTGAATTGGCCGGTGGGAGAAGCCCGGTTCGAACCCCCCTGAGTGGCCGACTTTTTGGCTCCTAGTTGGAACGGTTTGCTATTGGAGGCTGCGACCACATATTAGAGCAACAGTAATAATCGCTTTAAATTGGAGCGTTGACTGCGGCACTACTCATAACCCCCAGTTCCCACGTCTCTGGACGATTGCCGTGCGAAACAATAGACACCAATCTGCTCAATCAAAGCCTTAATACTAATATGTTATACAAAATATAGCTCCGCACCTCGATGCACGAGTGACATAAGTTCTATCGGCTGTCCCATTGCCACGCTTAAGTGTGTCGTAATGTGCACTGCAAGTATGATGATAGGCGCTGTCTTGGGGATAGGACATTTTAACAACTGCTTTAGCACAATTGTTAGGTAGAATAATTGGCGCCTTGAGATGCGAAAGTTAACTACACTCGCCCAGCCACGCGATGTCCGTGCTCCCACCCCACCTCACTCCCCAGTCCTCGCCAGCCGCCGCGCCGCGCCGACCCGAGCCATGCCTCCGGGCTCGGCCCTCACCGCTGCGCTGACGTCACAGGCGGCCCACATCGCCTTCCAGCCACCGACCCAGACCGGTGTCATACAGGTGGGTAGGCTGTACCGCTTGACAAGTAAGTGAAGCGGCACAGTCTACCGGTACCAGGCGGCTGCTGCCAATGCTGAGCCATAGGAACCCGGTGGATAAAGAGTTGTGGAACATCAATCTGCCCCCGAGTGTACCGACGGTCCCCAGCGTGAAGCATCCGGCCAAAATCCACGTCTGGGGCATGTTCAGCTACCGTGCGCTGTCCCAGCTGCACGTGGTGCCCCCAAAAACGACCATCAACGGCGAGTACTATCGGAGCAACATGCTGACCAACGAATGTCTGGAGGCGCTCAACCGGACTGCACAGGAGGGCCCGGTTTCCAAACGCGCGCTGATGCCCGATCCAAGCCAAGCGGTGTTCATGCAGGACGGCGCACCGCCTCACAGCGCCAAAAGGACTCAAGACTGGTGCCGTGAGAACCTCCCATCCTTCTGGGCCAACGGGGTGTGGCCTGGGAATAGCCCTGACCTCAATCCCATTGAGAACTTGTGGGCTATTCTCCAGCAGGAGGTGAATCAGAAGCCACCCGCCACCAGCACGGATCACCTGGAGACACGGGTCAAGACGGCGTGGCGCCGGATCAAAAGCAGTGTGCTGGAGAGTCTAGTGGCTGGGATGCCCCAGCGCATGAGTGACTGTTAAGATGAACGGTGGCTACATCGGTAAATAAACGAGAAAGCCCCCGACTGTTTTGTTCTCTAATAAGAGCGGGAAGAACGATGTCCGGATAATTTCGTTACACCCTGTACACCACGCAGCCAGCTGGCCGGTGAGAGGTGTAAGTCACTTTTCAATGACGCAATGGGATATTCTCCGTATAGCGCCTTCCTTTGGGTGGAAAAAAGAATTACGCCCGCGGAACACCGTCAGTTAAGGGGGGGGGGGCACTGCAGACTTTTGGTCCCATTCTTTCCATGCAACGCCCGTAGAGCTAATGTTAAAATGCCAAATTCAAAGGGAGGCACGGTACCCCGCTGCCCTCCTCGTTCCGCAGCCTGTGCGTGTAGCAGTGGGAACTAGTGATGTCAATTACGGAAAATCGGAATACCGATACCAAACCAAATACCAACCAAAACCACGGGAAAATACCGAAACCAAACCAACTTGGGAAACTGAGGGAAATACCGACTTTTTACCGATTTTTTAGCCTCTTATACATAAGTGAGGGCTTATGATACCAACAAAATACCAAACACATTACGATTGAAATACCAAATACCAAGTTGGTATCGGTATACCAAAAAGTTGGTATCCGATTGACATCTCTAGTAGGAACCATATCTGGCAAACCCCCAATGCCTACATACAGCAGAAAAGCAGCCACGTGCCGCCACAGTCTCCGCACAGATGTCGAGCGCGTCGCCAATCGCCACAATCGCCACACTACCGATTTCCGTAAGGACGCACATGTACGGATATGTAAAGGAAAGTCGCCCTTAAGGATAACGCTTACATCCTTTGCTCACAAAGTCGATGGTAGGATATTGGGAGGGGCTCGGGTATTTTCGACCACGGATATGGCTCTGTCACATGATGATAAACATGTTGATAAGCGTTTTATGTGTCATAACAGCACACAAGTATTTTTCATCATTTTTCAAAAATAGCCGTTCTGCCTTACCTTTCAGTGCAAGGTGCCGTCGGACGTCACGCCGGGATTGCCAGATTTTCCTACTAGACATCGACGCCCCCTGCTGGTGGCCTCCGGGAGCGGCCGACGCCCGGCACAGCGCACACTGGTCGGAAACGCTCCAGCGAGAGGCCAGCGGCCTTTCCGCAAAAGTTTTTTGCTTGTTATTCCACAACTAGTGAAGCAAACTTCATAAAACTTTGCATACCTTCTCTGTCATATGTAAGCTATCATTTGGATGTCAAGCACTAAATATATGACGTGAATCTGTTAAGTTATGACGTCATAATTGAGTATAATACAGGATCTAGCACCACATTAAGTCAACAAGGGAAATTGGGAGCTGCTATTCGGGCACCGGGAATGGTTTCATGCACTCCTTGCAAGGTCCAGTGCTTGATTTTAGCATTGTTGACTTTGCGTGACGTCATTTATGACGTCACTAAGGCCATATAAGTTTTTCGTCAATAATTCCTGATCAGATGGAGCTAGAGAGTCGGGAAAGCCACCATTGGACTCAGGAAGACCTGCCGAATAGAATGATATGCGATATGACCTCCTTCAACCATTTTCGTGACCTGAGAGCTCCTACCTGACCTTGACCCGAGATTAACACCTTAACCTTGCAGGCGGTGGGGGGGGGGGGGCAATTTTTGCCCCCCTTTAGTTTTTTTTCGATATATCTCGAGAACCGCTGCGCCGATCGTCACCAAACTTTAAGTACCTTCCCGGGAGCAGCTAGCGCACATGGTGACCAAAAATGTTTCCAAAGGCTATGATAGGTTGGCCGCTAATGACGTCAGAGTGACGTCATTTTTGCCATATTCGACCCAAAAAAAGGTATCGCGGGAAGAGCTGTCAGGCCTACAGCTTTAGAGATACAGAAAAATGTTTCAGACATAAAAGGTGTAAAATTAAAAGGGCTACAAAAATGCTATTTCGGTTTTTCGAATTTTAGATTTTGACCCCCAAAAATAAAAAAAATAGATTTTTTGAATATAATAGCCAAAAAATCCAAAAAGTTTTTTTTTTTAATTTCGAAAAAACCGGAATAAATGTGATAGCCCCTACCGCCTTCTATCTACATACCAAGTTTGAGATCGATACCTCTTTTTTTGGCCAAGTTATAGCGAAAGAACTGTTCAAAATTGATGACGTCAAATTTTCAAACTCAATTTTTAGCAATTCTAGACCTCGTAGCGCAAAACAAAGACCACCATTAGACTCCCCGTGACGAGCTGCATCGAATCGATACCCATTTTATGCATAAATATCAACTTTAAAATTTGACCTTTTTTGACCTGACCTTGACCTGACCTCCACCAGAAAGTGACCTAAACCGTACCTGATGGTCTTATAACCAACACCATTTGGTTGGAAATGAAAAACTGGCCATAAAACATGCATCGCATAACCTTAGTAAAGTTGGGCTCATGTGGTGACCAGTGGCGTATCCAAGGGGGGACCCTGGGGGTCCTAGGATCCCCCCTGGAGCCTAGAAAAAAAGTTTTTTTATAACACGGAAAAAATTGAAATGACTTTAAGGGCCCTTTTGACCACTTCCCATTTTATTCGCTAAAAGAAAAAGTATTGTAGAACTCTTTTGAGGATTATTAGAGGACACATTTAGGCCAATGAGGGACCTTGTGAAGGATACAGAGGGCCCTCTCAGGCACACAGAGAGCCCTCTCGGGCACACAGAGGGCCCTCTCAGGTACACAGAGAGCCCTCTCGGGCACGCAGAGGGCCCTCTCAGGTACACAGAGGGCCCTCTCAGGCTCACATAGGGTCCTCTCACTTCTCAGGCACACAGAGGGCCCTCTCAGGCAAACAGAGGGCCCTTTCAGGCACACAGAGGGCCCTCTCAGGCACACAGAGGGCCCTCTCAGGCTCACAGAGGGCCCTCTCAGGCACAAATAGGGCCCTCTCAGGCACACAGAGGGCCCTCTCAGGTACATAGAGGTCCCTCTCAGGCACACAGAGGGCCCTCTCAGGCTCACAGAGGGCCCTCTCAGGCACACAGAGGGTCCTCTCATGCACACAGAGGGCCCTCTAGGGCTCACAGAGGGCCCTCTCAGGCACACATAGGGCCTTCTCAGGCACACAGAAGGCCCTCTCAGGCACACAGAGGGCCCTCTCAGGCTCACAGAGGGCCCTCTCAGGCTCACAGAGGGCCCTCTCAGGCACACATAGGGCCTCTCAGGCACACAGAGGGCCCTCTCAGGCTCACAGAGGGCCCTCTCAGGCACACATAGGGCTCTCTCAGGCACACAGAGGGTTCTCTGAGACACACAGAGGGTCCTTTCAGGCACACATAGGGCCCTCTCAGGCACACAGAGGGCCCTCGCAGGCAAACAGAGGGCCCTTTCAGGCACACAGAGGACCCTTTCAGGCGAACAGAGGGCCGTCTCAGGTACACAGAGAACCCTTTCAGGCACACAGAGGGCCCTCTCAAACACACAGAGGGCCCTCTCAGGTACTCAGGGGGGCCTCCCAAGCACACAAAGGGCCCTCTAAGACCAGCAGAGGGCCCCTTAAGACGAACAGAAGGTCCTCTGAGGTACGAGGGTCAATGTCAGGCCACAAGGTACCCTATGAGGCCACCAGACGGCCCTCTTAGATCAAAGATGGTCCCTGGAGGTCACCAAAGGGCCCTCTGAGGTGAACAAAGGGCCCTCTGAGATCGAAGAGATCAAAGAGATCAAAGAGGGCCCTCTAAGGCGAATGGAGGGCCTTCAAAGGTCACAAAGTGCCCTCTGAGGCCACTGGAGGGCCTTCTGAGGTGATATGAGGCTATGTCAGACCACCATGAGCCCTATGAGGTTTAGGCCCTCTGAGATCAAAGAGGGTCCTTGGAAGTGATCGGAGTACCCCTTAAGGCTCATTGAGGCGAACAAAGGCCAGAGGGCCCCCTTAGACACCACAAAGAAGTAAAAAAGATCCCTCTGAGGTCAAAGACAGCTCTCTGAGATGTAATAGGGCCATTTGAGGCCTCCGAGGGCCCTCTGATGCCACAGAGAGGCGCCCTCTGATGCCAAAATAGGGTCCTCTGAAGTCTAAATCCACCAGAGGGCCTTCTGAGGCGAACAGATGGGCCCTAACATCCACCTCAAAGAGGGCCCTCTGAAAATCAACTGGCCCTCGGAGTCAGTGTCCCAAAATCGTATTTTGGCTTGGGTGTCAGAGGGGGAAAAGGTCACCCAAAAGAGGGATAAGAGTGGACAATTGTCAGTCACAGGGCAGTCGGAGCCCTCTGAGAAGGCCACTTGAGCCTTACAACAGAGGGCCCTCTGAGGTGATCTGAAGGCTATGTCAGGCCACTATGGGCTCTATGAGGTCATCAGGCACTCTGAGGAAAAAGCTCTGAGGCGAACAGAGGGCCCTTGGACAATCAGAGGACTTTTTAGGTCAACTAGGGGCCTTATGAGGCCAGCAAAGGACCCTTTGGGACACAAACAGGGCCTCTCAGGTACCCGGAGGGACCTCTTTTCTAAGGCAAACAGGGGGTCACCTTAGATGATATGAGGGCTATTTTAGGCCACTAGGGGCCTCATGTATTAGACCAACATACGGTCATTTGAAGTAAAAGAGAACCTTTTGAGGTAAAAAGGGCCCCTGGAGAGAAAACAGAGGGACCTTTCAGGTACCCAGAAGGTCCATGGAGGCCACTAGAGGACCCTTTGAGGCCAGTGATGGTCTTCAGAGGCCATCAGAGGGTCCCCCTGAGGGTAACAGAGGGTCCTTAAGACGACCAGAGGCCCTCCGTGAAAATGCGGGCGTCACAAGGCCCGGTTTGCATCAAAGGTCAGGTAGCTATGCCCAGTTTTGGCTCTCTGTTGCCTGCCGACGTGTTCCGAGCTGTCGCAAAAAAAACGATGTGGTGGCACCCACGCTCCCCCCCCCCCCGCCCGGCCAGGGTCCTTCTAACCAGGGATGCGGAGGCGTGGAAATTTCAGACGGCTCCGGCTCCGGCTCCGGAGAAAAAAAAATCGGCTTCGGCTCCGGCTCCGGCTCCGGCTTCGACTCCAGTACTCAGTTCATCCTTTAAACAAATAAATACGGGTGGAAAAGAAAAGATGAAGGATTGGTTCACGTTATTTCTGTATTTGCATAACAAGGCTATTTTGAATACCACATATTTTACTGCCTTGCAGGCACTGTGAAACCGAACTAGGTCAATAATGTTTTCCTCTTCAAAAAAAAAAAAAAAAAAACAGCCGGAGTGGCCGCCTTTTTTACCGCTCCGGCTCCGGCTCCGGGCTATATTGTTTCACGGCTCCGGCTCCGGCTCCTGCTCCAGGCAAAATATGCCGGCACCGGCGGCTCCTCCGGCTCCAGCTCCGGCTCCGCACCCCTGCATCTATAACCCGGCTTCTGAGCCACGTACCAACACGCCTAAGGCAGTGTTCGAAGGGACGCAAGCAAACAATAATGACGAAATTACGCCTGTCACTTTTTAGATCAGTTCAAAATTCAGTTCGCATAGGTCATCCAAGGTTAAATTTCGCCAATTTTCAGGTCCAATTTCGACAATTTTCAACAAACCACCGCATGATTCGGAAATGAATAGAGCTACAGTACCGGGGAAAAGCGTAGTTAATAGCTCTTTTAACACCCCTTTCGCCGTTTCCATCCTCAGGACATTCAAATCCTTCTCCTCCATGCCGCAAACCCTGATCCGGGCTGGACCTGGACGGGTAACTTTATTCCATGCGGGCGGCTCCCATTGGAGCGCACTGCAGCTCCTAAGGAAGCACACTCATAACCGGGTGCAGTGAGCACTTGGGAGGCTGGTCGGCCTGTCCTGTTGGACAGGCTCAGCCCCAGTGAGTCACCAAGGTGCCCGCCCAGACCAATGTCTCCCTCAATTCCTATCATCCCTCCGGCCCTGAAATGGCCTGTCAGACCGAAAGCCGAAAGGGCCTGGGTCCAACCCAACAAAACAAACAAAGCTCTTTTAACGCACTTTCTGTAAACTGTGCTCAGATTTGACCTAAGCCTGTTAATTGTACACTTTTTATATCGGAACATTTTCATGTTCCTACAGCTCTGTAGGCCTGATAGCTCTTCCTGCGAAACATTTTTTGGGTCGAAAATGGCAGAACATGACGTCATTCTGACGTATTTGCGGCCAACCTATCAAAGCCTCTGGAAAAAGGTCACAATGTGTAAAATGGATGCCCGGAGAGGTCCTGAAAGTTTCGTGGCGATATCTGCAGTCATTTAGGAGATAGCTACGGAAGAGGACAGGGGGCCGTTTCGCCCCCCCCCCTTACGGGGCGCGGGCTAACGCCCTTTCAACTCAGGCTTCAAGGGCCCTTTTGCCACTTAAGTGCCCTTTCAACCCAGTCAGTCAAGGGCCCTTTTGACTGCGGATCCCCCCTGAGAGAAATCCTAGATACGCCACTGGTGGTGACCCTTGGTGACCTTTGGTGACCTGACCTGTGACCTGACCTGGTATGACCAGTGACCTCTAATAGCAACATACGTACTAGACAACTGACGCCTTATCGCTGATTTTCGACAAAATGCGTTTTACTCGGTGTTATAGCGCTTTCCCTAGAAGCCCCGTGAACGGTGAAACATTTTATCTTTGACCTGACCTGTGACGTCATCGGTGACCCCGAGGTCAATGAAAATTGGTTTACCTCGACAAATTTGACAGGGCTATCGAACGCCGTTTGAATTTTCCGGATCCGTCCAGTAGTTTCGGAGATACGGGGGGGGGGCAAAAAAGTGCCCCCCCACCGCGCGGAAGGTGGCTAGTAGGCCCACCGCCTGCCGGGTTAACCCTCGCTGGCACAGGGGGGGGGGTGATGATACCTCCCCCCTAAGGTTTTTCGCGAATAACTCGCGTAAAAAGCGGCCGATCGCGACGAAACTTTCAGTACCCTCGCATTGATCAATTTTACACCTCCCCTGAAAATTTCATGACCCTGACCCCAATGACCTTTGACCTGTGACCTCTTTTCCGTGACCGTGTTTGGCCGAAATCGCGATTCGGCGTATGTCGACTCGCATTAGCCGCGCGTTTGCAAGCTTTTCGTGGTTTCAAACGTTCAAACATGTCATTTGATGTTGCTCCCATACATTAGGATGGGTGTCAAGGTCACCTGAAGGTCAGGTCAGGTCATTGACCTTTGGTGACTTCGGGTGACCTCGGTTCACTTTTTCGAGTTTTACATGTTTCTAGGCTAGTTTTTGGAGCTGAATTCTAATTTAGCAACCATTTGAACATTTGCGAAGTAGTTTTGGCGCCTTCGTAACATGTTACGAGGCTGTCAGAGGCGGTTGACACGTATTACGAATACCCGTCACAGCCCCTACCGGTTGACCTGACCTGACCTGACCCGACCTGGTCTAAATGCTTAAAGACATCATCTCTGATCAAAACTAATACGATATTCGTGATCAGCACCCCGGAAAACCACATAGCAGCCACAATTTACGACTTTCTAACAGGTCCCGATTTTCCCGGTTTTCGGGTCATTGACCTGACCTGGAAGGTCACCCGATGACCTAGGGCCTTAACCCGGCAGGCGGTGGGCCTACCAGCCACCTTCCGCGCGGTGGGGGGGGGGCACTTTTTTGCCCCCCCCCCCGTATCTCCGAAACTACTGGACGGATCCGGAAAATTCAAACGGCGTTCGATAGCCCTGTCAAATTTGTCGAAGGAAACCAAATTTCATTGACCTCGGGGTCACTGATGACGTCACAGGTCAGGACAAAGATAAAATGTTTCACCGTTCACGGGGCTTCTAGGGAAAGCGCTATAACACCGAGTAAAACGCATTTTGTCGAAAATCAGCGACAAGGCGCCAGTTGTCTAGTACATATGTTGCTATTAGAGGTCACTGGTCATACCAGGTCAGGTCACCAAAGGTCACCAAGGGTCACCACATGAGCCCAACTTTACTAAGGTTATGCGATGCATGTTTTATGGCCAGTTTTTCATTTCCAACTCAATGGTGTTGGTTATAAGACCATCAGGTACGGTTTAGGTCACTTTCTGGTGGAGGTCAGGTCAAGGTCAGGTCAAAAAAGGTCAAATTTCAAAGTTGATATTTTTGCATAAAATGGGTATCGATTCGATGCAGCTCGTCACGGGGAGTCTAATGGTGGTCTTTGTTTTGCGCTACGAGGTCTAGAATTGCTAAAAATTGAGTTTAAAAATTTGACGTCATCAATTTTGAACAGTTTTTTCGCTATAACTTGGCCAAAAAAAGAGGTATCGATCTCAAATTTGGTATGTAGATAGAAAGCGGTAGGGGCTATCACATATATTCCGTTTTTTTCGAAATTCAAAAAACTTTTTGGATTTTTTGGCTATTATATTCAAAAAATGTATTTTTTGATTTTTGGGGGTCAAAATCCAAAAAATTCGAAAAACCGAAATAGCAGTTTTGTAGCTCTTTTAATTCCACACCTTTTATGTCTAAAACATTTTTCTGTATCTCTAAAGCTGTAGGCCTGACAGCTCTTCCCGCGAAACCTTTTTTTGGGTCGAAAATGGCAAAAATGACGTCACTCTGACGTCATTAGCGGCCAACCTATCGTAGCCTTTGGAAAAAATTTTGGTCACCATGTGTGCTAGCTGCTCCCGGGAGGGTACTGAAAGTTTGGTGACGATCGGCGCAGCGGTTCTCGAGATATATCGAAAAAACTAAAGGGGGGCAAAAAATTGCCCCCCCCCCACCGCCTGGAAGGTTAAAATTGGGTATCATCGGCTTCGTCTCGTGACGGGCAACACGCTCGTTTTTTCCGCGAGGCTCTAGCTCGATCAGGGGCCAAACGCGAGGGGGGTCGTACCACCCCCCCCCCCTTTGTGCCGTCGAAGGACGCAAAATGGCTTGTGCCGGCGAGGGTTAAGTTGACTTCACCCGAACACCAAGTATAGCGTTCAACGCACCTGAGCTAGACAAACACGATTATGCCAAAATCGCGGCGGTGCGACCATTTTTGGCAAAGTAATTAACCTAAAACCGAGCCCGTGCCTTATGGCACTTACCTGATCTAAGAGGTCACTGGCTGACCTAAGACCTTAAAATTGGGTAGTACCTAATTTTTGCGTCTTATAACGGCACACAAGCTTGTTTTTCCGCGAGGCTCTAGCTCAATTAGAGGCGAAACGGCGAGGGAGTTGTACCAACCCTCCCCGGTCAATGTAGAAAACCAATCGGTCCGGCCAGGGTTAAATACCGGAATTGTGATCTAGGCTGGAGACTTCCAGTTCGCGGTTAACTCGCGTTTATTTTGGTGGCTAACTTCCTTACACGCGTGTAGCTGCCCACCAACTTTTACCCGGGGACTTCCATCCGCGGTTAACTGGTGGGTAGCTACACGCGTGTAAATATTTAAATGCCGACTTACACGCCAGTTTAAAGGGCTTCCCGATCAGCTGATCGGGATGCGGCGATCAGCTGGTCCAATGAACAAGTGCGTAATTCCGTTATTTATGGGACCGGTGGCCCCCAATCAGCGTTTTTACACATGCAATGAGTACAGCCGTAACAATGGGATGTGGTGATGCATTAACCTAACCAGAACAACGTTTGAAGCCGTGCCAATCAGCATTAATAATGCTAATCGCCTTGTGTTATTTCACTCTGTATGGCCGACCGCCAGTCTACTGCATGATCTTGCAACAGCCGTATCTCAGATTACTCGTCTGCCCTCGTCGGTTCGTCTCCGTCACCCCCGTCCCCACCCCCGCCCCGTCACTTCACCGGTGAGGCGTCGTCGGTGTCCAATTCAATGCCACACAAAGGACGATTATCACCGAGTGATCAGTTTAATATGTGCGTGTCGCGGGGGTGGCTGACGTTCCAACGGCGCAGGATCCGGTCCACCACCAGTGCCCATTTGCTGCCGTTTAAACCGCTAATGGTTCTTTTTGGCCGTCCTTTTCATATCTCTCCAGAGCTGTGTCAGCTGTTTCTAGTCCCATTTTTCTTCTGACCTTGCATTACAGGCTGTAACAATGTTCTTCCAAGACCGTTTTCGTTCTTTATTACTCCTTCCATCGTGTCGCTTATTTTCGATGACTTTTACTTCAGTCTTCATGACATCGGCTAACAAATGCATGTCTCTACTACTGAAATTTCTGCTCCTCTTCTTCCTGTCCATGGTTGTTGACCGGACACTCGTATTGCTTCCACTGAGCTGGTCCTCGCCCCACTGACACGTAACGCGAAGTGCGACGACAGGGGCCCGACACTAGCCGGCTGGCTCGACGATCACATTATTTCGGATGCGATACGAATCCCATCTCACTATCCCGAAGATTACGAAATAGCAGCTGGTGGCAAAGAGATAGGTGCGATGGAAATAGACTAATACCTCCGTATTTGAAAATTTGAGTCCTACATCCTCAATTCTGTCAACTCAAATATTGCTCTGATTACTCATGTATGACTTGTCGAAAACATCTGGATACTTGCATTGATGAAATACGTAATTTGTAACCCCTCAACAAGCACAGAGGCCAGTTTAACCAACAGAAAAATAGCCGCCTGGCGGAATTTTTTGCCTAAAGACAGTTTCACATACGGAGTGTAAACGCGATAAGCACGAAAGCGGATGGGGCTTTACCGCTCTCGATCCGTATGTGAATCGGCCTTTAGGCGAAAAATTCCGCCAGGCAGCTATTTTTCTGTTGGTAAAACTGGCCTCAGTACTATGAAAAGGTGACCTCAAATTCGTCTAATCTTAGCAGCCGAATGGCTAGGCCGAACTGGCTGAAAAAGCCAGAACTAGATGATTGCACTATTGTCTATCACTTGCACATAAAATTTGCACAGAAATAAACTTTTAAAACCCCCTAAGGACCAAAAAAAGCACCACCGAAAAGATACCCGCGAACTTAATACATGGGGTGGCTCGCGTGTAAGTTCGTTCGCTAACTTAGCGAACAAACTATTTACCCGCAGATGGAAGTCTCCGGGCAAAGTTACCCGCCGACTTAAACGCGAGATAAACGCCAACTTACCCGCAAACCACTTACACGCGACTTACCCGCGTGTGGAAGTCTCCAGCCCTAATGTAAAAAGATGGCCCAAGGTAACCCGACCTCAGTGACAGGTGTCCTATATTTGCAGCGTCTTATATTCACGACGGTTCAATTTCCACTTTCTTCAGCCGAGTGATGGTTGTCAATAGCAAGGCTCTCTAAATGCAAGCCGTAATCGCCACGCAATATGTGGAAGGCTTTTGATGTCAATACATACATAAATGCATACATAAAACGCGCTTTTCACAAAATTCATAAACTAAAGCGCATCTGTTTTTAATGACCAGTCAACTACGCGTGGATGCGTGCAGGCCACACAGGTCAGCGTAAGCCGGGCGCGGCGGCCGAGCCGAAACTGGGGCGGGGCGGGCGGTAGTTGGGTAGGAAGAGCGGCTCCTGCAAATCTTGCGCAAATATGCGCAGTTAGCTTTTATGTTGCCCTGGTGTTAATTTAAATCCTACTTCACCTCACGAAAAATCAGAGTGGAACTAGATGGGACTACCTGTTGTTTCCTTACCTAAACTTTGCAGTTATATTCCAGAATCACTGTAGGAGAGCCTTCATAAAAAAGCTATAGTACATCTTAGTTAGGGAAAAAGTATACCAAAATTTTGCACTGACCAATCGGCAACTTCATAACGAACATTTTGATGCATAATATGTGGGATTTCAGTTTGGTGTCTATCAGCAATAAGACTCTGAATATCCGGCTCAAGAAACCTCTTGCTCCGCGTCAGTTTCCGAGTTCTGGGATACCCCATCTTCGGGGGCTGATTACAGCTATTTTTGGTCACCCGGATTAGTTTTTTTTGCCTAAGTATAATAATTTGATCAATTTCAAATCGATCTATATAAAAAATAATCCGAAACTCCGGAATCGCCCGTGGCCTCTCGTGAGGGCGTTTCCGACCAGTGTGCAGCGGCGCCAGCTGCCCGCGGACGACATACCCGAGGACATCACGAGGATCGCGGTATTCTATGTCGGACAGGTTGCTTGAAATGGTTGATGGCAAATGGCTTAAGTAGTTGATCATCTCATTGCTCTTACCGCTTCAGATGAGGCAGGTCAATGCAATAAGAACAGAAAGTTGATTTCAAAACCACCGAGATCCTAAGTGAACAAATTATGCATTCATGCATGATTTCAGACATCATATTGAAATACCATGTAATATGCATCAATTTACCTATTTCATTGGTGTTTTCCTGACAAGTGCATAACTAAACTTAAAACTACACGAACACAAGAATCCGACAATGAGTATTATTGTTATTAGAAAGGCAATTCCAACGAAGTGTTTTTGACAGCTGAAAACTCCCTGCTGATAGTCCACCTCCGACGTCCTCCTGGTGCGCGGGAAAGGGGGAGAGTACACTGTCGACCGGAGCATGGGCGTCTGCACGTGTCCACAAAACATCGCCAAGGCACGTGCAGACACAGCAACGAGGTCGACTGGCTCTGTGGAGTGGAGGGGGAGCCTGGGTCTCGACGCCTGAAGAGAAGATGACCGCGATGTTCATCGCAGCAGGTATGCCTAGCTTTACAACTCAACACTGGTTTGAAGGCTGAAGCGTTGCATGCATGTACGTTTTTTTCAAGTTGCCTCGTCATGATATTCATGCACGTTTCGAATTTGCCTGAAATACCAAATGGCACTGCATTTTTAGTTCTGAGTTTGTCAGGTAAACACAACCTTGATGCTATAAAAGGTACTCATTAAAGGTCATCCAATGCTTTCCCCCGTATTTGTCTTGATAAGATTCAATATAAATCGGGTGTGACTGAACACAATGGCGAGGCCAGGGGGGCGACACGGCTATTCGCGCAATGTATTCATTTATGGGCCGCGCGGGGCCTCGCGATGACGCGGCTGGAGGCAACTGCTCAGCGCGCTAGGATACTTCTGGCGGGGCCGGGCGCTGAACGGTGTGCAATGAATGGGTTATGGTCGGGCAGACAGAGATGAGACATTGAATTTGAATTGACATCAGCAATCGGGTGGGGAAGGAGAACGTTTCTAATCGAGCTTGGGATGGGGAAAGCCGAAAATATCACGATCGGCTCATAGCTCCGACAGGGCCGGGTGCTGTACCATGTGTAGTATATTTAGGCGGGCAGACAGAGATGAGTTATTGGATTTAAATTCACCTTACCATCGGTTTCTGGTGAGGTTTGAAGACGTCTTTAGTCAAGCTCGGGGTGGGGCAACCCACTGGCGGATCCAGGGGAAGGCATTTGGGGCAAATGTCTTCCCCACAACCGGGGCAGCGCCCGAAATCGCTTTTCGAGAATAAAAGAAAACTTCACAACTATTCTGAGGAAATGTTGGTTAATCACACTGCTGTCATTCACACTGCACAGCAGTGTGCAAGGAATCGAAGCCCCCGCAGTGTCCAAGACCGCTTCCTGGATCCGCCAGTTGTGAATAAGTCACGGTCGATACCGAGCTTCGTTGGGACCAGGCGCTGTACACGTTGTTCTTTGAATGAAGAGGTGGACAGACACCTAGCCCCACATCCTACTGCTATGCCCGTGCTTCTGTGGGTGAAGCACTAAAGCATCACGGAATCCCACAGGACCTGCGAGTCGACGAGGTGGCCGCTTTGGCCGCCGGGTACTGCAGCTCCCTGGAGTTGCCTGGGACCGATGGCAAAAAAACAGCTCCGGCGGTGCCCCTATGGGCCGTAGTAATTAGTGAATTCCCGTAATGTAGAGATCATATCCTCAATGGTCTCCATTACCATTTTATATTCCTAAACAATATGACAGACCAATTATGCTTGCCTACGTTCAGGCATTACCTCTGATGGTCATACGCCCAGTACAACATGTGTTGTCTGTCAAACAACAATCGACGACGGGATCCCTTCTCATCATCTCTTAAGCCATCGGCTGTCAATTCACCCACCCCGTTTCCCTAAAAATAGACGGTCAGATTCGGCCTGGGTCCTTACGACCCCTCTAAATTCGCCAGAGACGGGATCGGATCGCCGTTATTGCACCCGTCTTAGTGTCTTAAATACTATGACAGCTTCGACCACGGACGTCGGACGGGGTGATCGTTCCACGAATGTATGTACGCACCATCCAGGCCTAGGATGCATCGAGGTTTAAAAGGATGCAGTCTGTAGATCAATCAACAAACAATGGTGGTATGCAACCACTTTAAAATATCTTCCTGACTCCCGCAACGTTCCAACGCCCCTCTGTTATGCATTCGCCCTGTGTGTCCGCCGAGCCGGCTTGCCTCCAATGACGTCATCGGCCGGCCGGCGGCGTTCAAGGTCAAACGGCTGGTGTCCTTACCTGGAGTTCTATAGCCTTGGGCGAGGCTGGTGAGACAAGCCAAGCGAGGATTTACATACCTGGCTTCTGATTTTGAGACATATATTCGTACATGATGCCGCAGGAAACCGAAACGTACCAGTGACGTGGTACGCGGAACTCAGGAGCCCAATCGGGAACTCCGCCAGCGACGCCACTGCGGGACCCAGCGGTGCCTCGGGGCCCCCCACGGTGGGACCCAGCGGCGCTACCGCCGGAGAGGACGCAGCGGGGACTCTGGGGCCTCCGCCTGAGAGGACACAGCGGGGCCTCGGGGCTCCCCACATGGGATGGGTCACAGTGGGACCCAGCGGGGCCTCTGAGCCGGAAACCGGAGTTGCCACTGCGGGACCTAGCGGGGTCTTGGGGCCCCCCGCCGGAGCAGTCATCACGGAAAACGAAACCAATGACTCCGACATGGATGACTTCGAGACGGATGATCGGCGCAGGGGTAGCCAGTAACAGTTGGTAAAATTAGGCCAAATGGGCGCTCAAAAACAATTACCCCGTAGGGTTCCCATGTTAAGTCGAAATTTTTCAAGCGAGTATCACGTAAGCCTTAAGAGAAAGTGCCAGTATTATTGTGAATAAAGGTAGCCTCAAGCTTTCCCTACAACATTTTTATCTAGCGTTTTTCGATGCGGAGGCCATAACAGGTCCAAAAGGCAAAAAGCATTGGGCGCTGCCCGATGTACCAAAAGCTCTTTCATGAGAGCACGAATTCCTGAGCATGCGCACATTGCCTCAACCCTGAACGGGCGTAAATTAGTGATACTGCTCACGGACTCGATCAGCTAATCAGCTTCCCAGCTCACATTAATAGATGTCGCCGGCATCGCGTAAATCCTATTTGCGAACACGTTTTAAGATTGGAACAGCTCTGCCATTTCCGCCCTTCACTGATTCCTTCCATCTTAGTATCAACTAACTTAACCCGGCAGTTGCTGGGGTATTTCGCCACCCACCGTTTGCTGGGGAGGGGGGGGGGGCGTTAAACGCCCCCAGCCGATAACTCGAGAACCAATTGGCGCAGCGAAACGCACGAGGCGGCAAACGAAAGAACGCGACGAGACGCTTCAGATGAGTACTTTTAAGTTGAATTTTGAGGTCACAGGTCGGGTCAAGGTCAGGTCAAACACCTGAAATCGGGCTTGCAGTACCATGGACTTCAGGACTTCGCAAAGGGCGCCTCTCGTCATAAACTCTGTCAAAACGGTGCACAATCAATCATATAAGGCCTACAAGAGTGTCAACTCCATGTAGGGGTCAGTCAAGCATAGGTCAGGGTCAAGGTCAGGTCAACCGGGTAGGCACATATCCCCGAAAATCAAAACTGATATTCGCAGCCTGTGACACATGTTTTATGGGTACTTTGGGGCGTAGAACACGATGGTGACATTCATTTTATCATGTGTACGTGTTTAGTTCAAAAAGTTCAATTTAAGAAATGCATGTATCATGGTCGTGAAGTAGTCACGAGAAATTGCCAAGATTCAGTTCAAAATTTTGGAAAATGCGGAACGATAATCAATAATCGAAGATAGCCATTTGATTGTTCATGGTATTGGCAGTCTAATGGCGTTTACTGCATGTCTGTATGTCTGTTCTGTGATTTTATATGATTTTTTGAACATATGCCGTTTTTGGTCGAAAACTCAGAAATCATGACGTCACTAAAGCCTCGATATCTCAAAAAATTTTCGGACCGATTTTTTTGAAACTTTGTCACAATTAACTTCAATCAATTTCCTACAGGTACCCAAAATTTCGGCGCGCCGTTTTCATGCTATGGCCCGGCGAAAAAAGTGGGGGCGTTTAACGCCCCCCCCCCCCCAGCAACTCGCGGGTTAAGACTAAGCTTTAAACTATGGCTAGTATGTAACTTCTAGTAATGTAATTTAAAAGTAACTGCTTTATGAATTTGGCTTTCCTGGTCAGAATTGAATATTCTACTTTTTCCATATTCAAAAAATATATCGCCTACCATGTAACTCATCCAGCCCGGATCTAGGTAAAATGGGCGCTTTCCGCATCGTTGGTGTACCCGTTGTTCTATATACCCTGGATCGGCGTCCCGGTCCTCCTTACTAGCGCGGAAACGGCTCCAGACAATGACATCGACCTACATACTTTTCGAAGAAATGAAAACATACATCCAGGAAAGCTGCTGGCGCTGCTGGAAACATCCTGATGTATCGCCGGTGTGGGAGAAAGGGTTAGAGCGCATTGGGAGAAAGCGATAGCAGCGTACCGCAAACACTGGGCTTCTGGCTCGGATGGCTCGGATGTGGCTCGTCAAGGGCAGCTGTACAGGGCTGGAAGTGCCAGGAGCAGCACACGGATTCCGTTCTGCACCCGGGGCGGAGGACGGCATGTCCGCTTCGCAGACGGCGGCGCACTAACGCCAATCGGCCGCCCCAGTTGCGCCCCAGACAGTCGGACCGAGCACCGGTAAACGCAACGCAACCGGCTGGCCGCGAGAGGAGGCAGGCCTGCCATAGCCTTGCACACAGCAAGGGCCTAACATTCCACTTGGAAGGTGAGTTGAGACGCTTGCATAGCGCAAACTATGAACCTTTTCGATCATGGAATATCAACTTGACAATGACGTTACTGATAATCGAATGCCGACACTACTAACGCACTCCTACAGGTGAAGTTGATTCGGATTTCCATCATGGTGTCAATGCATTGATGCAAGTATGAAGTAAGGCAGTAGAAATTTTACGCCATATAGTGTGTTTAATTGTTAAAGGGACTATCCCACCTTCTTAAATGTTGTTAAAACCAGTTAAATTGTGCCCGACTTTATAGATTGGATGACCAGGAACACGGTTCTGGCATTTATTTTTCATTAAACATCTTAGGCTTCCCATATTCCAAACATAAACTTTCAAATATGTGACGTCACAGCCCAAAATTACCTCCTTCCCCAGGCCACATTACTGTCATAAAGCTGATTCTTTTTACTCTGTAGGCACCACAACAAAGTTCAGACCAAGTTTTAAGCGATTTTTCAACGAACAAACCCATTTAAATCAGAATGACTAAACGAGGTGACGTCACACTAACGGTCGCTCCATGTTGAAGATAGGGCCTTGTACAAGGCCCATTTTCAAATGAAGGGAACGAATTTCTTCAACACCAAGAGGCCGCGGGGGTTGCAACCTAGATAGATAGTGATTTCTGAACCTCGCCGCAAACTTGGCTATCTCAACTCAAACCCCATGTTAAAGGTGGGATAGTCCCTTTAAGCAACAGTAATGGATGTGAAGGCAAGGTAGTCGGGCAATTTACCAGTAAAAAAAAATTATTGTAACATTGGATACCTACCATTGAGGTTTTGCTTTTTGTTCTCTATTCCACTTTCTGCTTTCTCTGTTTAATTTTCTCCCTGTTTTTTCTTTCTTTCTCTCTCTCTCTCTCTCTCTCTCTCTCTCTCTCTCTCTCTCTCTCTCTCTCTCTCTCTCTCTCTCTCTCTCTCTCTCTCTCTCTCTCTCTCTCTCTCACACACCAATTTATTCACTCCATCTCTCCCTTCAACAGGTGAAGTTCTAGCTGAGACTCATCGAGGAGGACCAGCAGGCATCACTGATGTAGGAAATGTGTGTTGACATGTTTTTATCTACCCATGACCCAAGATGGGTTGGACAGACTTGACTTGCTGGGTTTTGCAGATTGTGGTGAACCTTTGCCACCTCAGAAGCAGTGCTGTAGGCGGAGTGGCAGAGCGCTGACATTTGTGAGCTAAACTTTGTAAGAAATGTGTTTTGGCATGTTAATTTTGTCTTCACATTGATCTAAGATGGGTTATAGAAAGACTTGGCGTGCTGAATTTTGCAGATTGTGATGGGACTTCACCAGCTCAGAAGTGCTGTAGGGCTAGTGCTGTGTGCTGACCTTTGTGAGGTAACTCTTAAACTTGTGAAAGAAATGTGTGTTGGCATGCTTTTAACTGCTCTTGACCCGAGGTGGGTTAGAAACTTTTACATGGATATATCATTTTGAAATATACGTGAAAGTGACGTTCTTATGCATGTTTTTATATTTTTGACAATTATATATAATAGATGTATCAAGCAGTGTGAGATGGTCATTGCTGCATTAAAAAGCTCATTGGGTTTTCAGCAATGCAACATCTTCGTAGTGAACAAAGCTTAAATGTTGGCAAGAAAACAAATGTGATTATGATGAATGTTATTTTACATTAGCAAGGTAACAATGAACAAAGAGCCACTAAGCAAACCCAGTAGCTATTCAGTACTGCAAAGGAAAAAGGCACTCCGAGTCAATGACGTTTCCATGAGAACCCGCGTGATCCGGATCCCCCAAAATTAATCGTATATTTCTCGAATTATTCGTTCCAGGCCATAATTCAAAGGGGATTAGGCTGATACACTATACAGCCAATTAATCTCTTATTTTCATTTCATATAGTGTCTAACTTTACTGGATTAGTTGATCCACTTTTACTGATCCGGATCACAGGTGCCCATGGAAACCGGGCTAATAAGACAGAACAGCTAGGGTGACTGTAGGGGTGACTGATCTAGCTCTGCACCAGCCAACAGTAACCAGCTAAACTTTATCCACAGCAGCCTGCTACAACGATGCATACATTTATTACTGAAGAATTAACAAACCTGTGATTGTAATCAAAGTAAGATTCCCTGGCCAATTACAGCTTTCAGCTGCCAGTGCGCAGCGGTCAGCACAGCGGTTCAACATATAGTTTGGCATGCATCACTCCACACAATCCTCATGACACCAAATTAAATCACATGACTGTTATCGACAAAATGTTCAGTGCGATGGATCATGGCGACGTTGTTCTTTTATCACTACTTGTCAAAATGCTTTGATGTTATCCCACATGATCCGGACCGCCTTCTGAACAAGCAGCGTTTATACGGTGTGGACGTGCGATGGTTTACGAGCTATCTGAGCGACCATTACCAACAGGTCCGCATCCAAATGTCAGACGGAACACAGCGCTTATCTCGACCAATTCCAAACCCAAACCCTGCAGACAAAACCCAGCTCATAGTCACCGGCTCTAGGCATAACATTCAGCGGCTTCCACCCGTCCGTATCAATTTCATGGGTGCCATTGTCGCCGGTTCCCCCACTGTGCGGAACCTGGGTGTACTGTTTGACCAGAACCTGACGTTTTCTGCCCATATCGATGAGGTGGTACACAGAACCGGCCCCCGCCGAAGTTAGCTGGTAGCTCTGCTGCTCCACGGCGTACATTTCCTACCAGCCCATAGGGTTTACATGTTAAATGGCCTGTTTTCGGCGAGCGATATTTCGGTCAACCTTTCAAGGAATCAATGGTTCTTACTCTCAAATGATAGATCGATGAATTTTCTTTCGACAATTCCTCTACCATTTTTCACGAAACCCAGCCGATCTTCTACGGCGTACAGGGTCAAGATTTCTCTGCACGCCAGCACCCGCGATCCGCCTCTCCGATCGTCGGCGCGCGGTCCTCGGTAGCGCAGTCGATAGCGTATCGGGCTACGAATCCGAGTGTCGTGAGTCCGAATCCTGGGATCGCCGCGCGATTTTGACTTGAATTGAATGATGTAGATTCTTGAATGTTTGCGTAATCGATTATTAATAGCTAATTGAATGTATCTGCCCACTAATCGGCACCTAAAACCTGTTATTTAAGAGATTTAAGAATTGAATGTCATGTGCGCGTCACGACTGCCATCCATAAGCGCTACTATATTCTAGTTTGCACTAAATTTTTGCTAGTCCCGACCACATATAGTAGGTTTTCTAGTAGTTATACTAGAAATACCTACCAAAGTTCGTCCTACCCTTCACTCAATATACCCTGCACAGAACAACTAGCGATTGTGACTAATAGTCATGCATGTGTCAGCGTGTGAGGTTAATGTAGGCATGTGTATGTGTGACATCCACTGGCCATCCCTTGCATTCAATTGACCTGAGGCTAGGAATAGCCATGTTTCAAGAATTTGCCTCGTGATGTTTAATAAATAAACAAAGTTAAACTGTACAACACACTGCTGTACGATATGCACAAGTAGCTCCCTAGTCCCTCGTTGACAGGATCTCACAACAATAGATTTGACATACAACGGCGCTGAAGAAGTCAATAGACGAAACCGGTACGCCTTAAATGTAACTGTTCTAATAGTTTGATTCGTGGAGCCTGGATGTTCATATACTCTCGATACAATATATTTCACTCAACGTTGTAATCAATCTATCAACATGCTTTCTAACAACGCAAAGGTTTTGATCACGGACTTCGGTGAAGTGAAGAGCTGCACTGACAATAGTTTTCTAACTTCTTGTAAACCCATTTAGGTACAAGAGTACAAAACCCAAAACATGTTTTGAAAGAGGCCCTGGGTTTTGAAGTGATGTATGTACCCCATTTCTTTGTTTACAATAATTGTAGTGCTCATGTACTTTTTAGGACTATAATGGGTAGCCTATAAAAAGTGAAACAGTACTACAAAATTTGTAAGCAAGTAATATTTATCTGTAAGAACTAAAATATTCAAAAGCCAAACACTGAAATAAAGGAATCCGAACGAAAAAGCAACCCAAAAATCCAGCCTAATCACCGGCTCCTAATACTGCGACAAAATCAGCACTTTTCCCCGCAAATCGTTGTCCAGACGTAAATATGCCGCTCTTCAGCTCTTTTCTCCCCCTTTCGTTGTCTTGAGGATGGTTGTCACTTCTCTGATGGTGTTCAGCGCGCCTGCCACCATGTCCACGCGCTGGGCCTCCTACAGAGCAAGATCCAGCGAATGGTTGACGCAGTGGCCGTAGGGCGACTGCGCCTCGGCCCCCGCCAGTCGCGCACTGACGCCAGACAGACGGCCCGACCAAGGCCCTATATACCGGCCCGACATGTTAGAGGCTCCGTCGAAACAATGACCATGTCCACGCGCTGGGCCTCTTCCTACAGAGCAAGATCCAGCGAATGGTTGACGCAGTGGCCGTAGAGCGACTGCGCCCAGAGGGATGTCGTCCCGGTTCTTCCCATGTATTATTCGCCAATCAGCTTAACACTACCGGTGACGTCACTGGTGGACCGCCAATCGAGGCCGAACGGCTGGGCCCGTAGAAGGCCAAACGCAGACGTTTTCAGAAAAGCGTAAGCCGTATAGATACTGTCGTAGATGGAGTTTTGCTGTGATTCGGTTCTCCAAGAGTGCGTCAGGGTACTCCAGGACCCGGACAAAGGTCATAGTGAACCGGTATCTGATAAAATCCGCTCACCACTTAGCAGCCGACTTCGACCCTTCACCCTCGTAAAACACAAAAGCTTGCCGGTCATCAATCCTCCTGCATCTCTGCATCTGCTTACTACCTATATCGACCAGTTACTACAGCCGTTTTGGAGCGGCTCACGGCCGATAACACACCGGGCGTGCGCTAGCCGCCGGTGCTAAGCGCTAACCATTGAGTGCGCGTGGCCGACTGCCGCCCCGATGGCGCTGGCCCCCGACACTGGCGCGGCGCTGCTGACCCATGGAGAGGGGCTGCTTATAATGAGTCGAGCCGGAATTGGGATAAAAGCCGGTATGGGATGGAGATAGAAGCTCAGCGAGACTAAGGGATTGTGTGGTGCCCTCGGTAGGCCCCTCAAAATCATCCGTGTAGGGCCCTTAGGGCCGCCGGTTATGAAGCCTTTGGAGGCACTGATGTGGGCCCTCACAGGTACCGGTGTGAGGCTCTCAGAGGCATTGGTGCGGGGTCCCCAGAGGCGCCGATGAGGGTCCTCACAGCTGCCGTTGTGGGCCCTCAGAGACACTGCAGTGTGGTAAACGACCCCACAATGTGGGGTCGTTACAGTCGGGTGTGGGACCCTTGGAGCTGCTGGCTCGAACCCTTCACAGGCCGACAGGGGCTCTCAGAGACCGACAAGGGGCTCTCAAGAGGTCTGCGATGCCTTCGGGAGCCCTGTGGAGTCCTCAGAGCCCAGCAAGGTGCACTCAGACGCCAGTGGGGCCCTCAGAGTCGTCGGTGTGGGGCCCTCAAAAGTCACCGGTGAGTGGCCGTCCGATGCGCAGGTCCCGTCTGAGGCCGTCAGAGGCTCCAGCGTTGAGCCCTCAGAGCCGCCGATATATGGCCTTAAGAAGCACTGCTTTCGGGACATCATTCAGGGGTGCCGGTTGCACTCAGAGGTGACAGTGTGGGGCCCTCAGCTAGGCACCGGTGTGGGGCCTTCACAGCCACCGGTGAGGGCCCTCGCAGGCGCCGTTGTGGGGGCCTTCAACCATGGGTCATCGCAGGCGTGTGTGGAACCCTTAGAGCTGCTGGTCCCTGATAGGCCGGTAAGGGCCCTCAGAGGCCGGCAAGTAGCCATCAGAGGTCGCCAATAGGCCCTGAGAAGCCGGCAAGGGGCCCTCAAAGGCCGACAAGGGGCACTAAAAAGCCGGTGTGGGGCTCTTATGGAGAGAAAAGTGGCTCTTCGGAGCACATAAGATGTTCTTCCTAGCCTTGTGGGGCCCTTCTGAGTCGAAAGATGCCAGCGTGGACCCTCAGCCGCCAATTGGCGTCGCGAGGCCCCTCGGACCCGAGGCCCCCTAATCCGATAGGGACACGTGCCCCCTGCCCCCCCCCCCCCCGGGTGCAGATAGAGAATGCAATCGGCGGTGCGGGACACAACAATTGCAATCGTTCCTTCTCCCGTCGCGAGGTCGCCCATCCGACCCATATCCCATGATTGGGTCCATGATTATCCCTGGGGCTCGGGTCGGCAATGTACCGGCAAGGAAATCAACTTTAGGTGAGTAAAAAAGTTATTAAGAGTCATTAGTTGTCGTTACGTTCAGTAATAATAACTATACGGTGCCAAATATACCCGACGTACAGCTTGGAGCCGGGCGCCGCCCGGTCTCCACCAGTGACGTCACGCTAATGCTTAGCGACCGGTCCATTGGAAATCGCGGGATGATTCTACCTCTCTTATACGGCCTTGACTGCGCCTGATCCTCCGCCAGTCGCGCACTGACGCCAGACAGACGACCTGACATGTTGGAGGCTCCGTCGAAACAATGACCGCGAATTGCCTCTTCATCCCAAACATTGTCCGCTGCAGCATACAGGGCGTCCTTCAAGGCAGCATGTAGCTCCGCCGTCGTTGAGCTTGGCACTTCGTTGAGATCCAGGAAAGCCTCCTTCGTCACCGTCGTTTCCGTCAACGAAATCATCATGCATGTACATTGTACATCCGCCACGTCCGGCATAGGAGGGATCATGACAACTGCGGCCGACTGGCCAGGAGGGCCGTCAGATAGGCGGGCTGGTGGTAAGTACCGCCGTCTACCCCAGCCGCAGGCAGGATGGTGCGGAAGGAATGACGTCGGTCAGGGGAGGGGTTCTGGGGACGGGGCAGCAATCCAAAAACACTGCACAAGGCAGATGCGCCACTTCGTGCGAGTGAGGTCACGAAGGTAGTATTTTTGTTTAGGGTCATATCTAATTATGTCAAAGGGAGAAAATTTTGAAACCGATTCCAAACCAAATACCAACTAAAGCAATTGTAAAATGCCGAAAAGCAAACCGACTGACAAACTGATAGATGCCAAGTTTTTGCCAACTTCAGAAAATCTTACACATTAGTGCTGGCTCATAATACAAACAAAATACCAAATGCATTGGGTTTGAAATACCAAGTACCAAGTTCGTATCGGTTTATTATCGGTATCCCAAAAAGTTGGTAGCCGATTGACATCACTAGTCATGTCACAAGGGAGTAATCGTTGCTTCTTTGTCATGAGTCACTGGGAGTTTGCTGAGTGTAGTTTGAATCAATCAGGTACCTAAACGGTCGTTTTGGTAGGTGCGACACAGGTATCAGCGTTCATTCAGGCCGAAATCACGTCACTGAGAAATTTATTGATCAGGTAAGAGAACTTCGAAACTATGAATTAGGTTCAGGCCAGGTCACAGGTTATCTGCAAAGGGTCCTTCATCGAAACAAGCTCGGGTGTATTTGTGCTGTGGTATTAAATCATATGTTGTTGACTTTTCCAATAACCAGAAATGGAAAACTAGCCAAAGTTACTTCGGAAATCTACGTCGAACAGTATCGTTACTAATCACGTCGTTTTTCGCTATGAGACGTTTGCGATGTGACCTACCAATAAAGTGTCTGCCCCACCTGAAGTGGCCGGCCCCCCTCATGACGTCCGTCGGCAGGCTGTGGTTGGACCATTAAGCAGCGACCAACTGAGCTTCAGTTCAGAACCAATTACTGGAGCTCCGCAGATCCACATGTTGTTAAGTTTTGTTAAACAGCCACTTAGTTCTCACTCAGTTCTCAGAGAAACTCAACCAGTTTCCACTCCTCACTAAGTTCTCAGAGAAACTGAACCAGTTTCCACTCACTCCTCACTCAGTTCTCGGGTGAAACTCCTTTAGTTCTATAAACTCATACTTACTCAGTTTTAAACTCACTTCGGGACATAAATGAAGTAAAAAAGAACAGTTCATTTGTGGGGCTAGGGTTGTGTTGCTGAAAAACACCTCGGAACAAACATTTAAACGCGCGTCACATTTAGCAACAGGGAATGAATGTAGCATGGATGATGAAAAAAACTGATGTGATACATATGTTATGGTAATGGTTTTGAATTGACCATTTAGTGTGAATTCTATAGCCTGGATGCATCCCAATCGTAAAGGTTGCAATTTTCGTGAAAATGATATCTGCATATTTCCAGAAATGCTACATCATAAAATCCTACTCCATTCGTGATTCACGTCTCTGTCTTTCAATAACAGCGTTATCATCAATTTCATCACTGCAATGAGTCAGTCACTGTCACCGGACGGACGCGGCCAGTGTTCGCTCTTATCTCGGCTCCCGCCGGGCTGGATGGGTATATCTACAGCGGCGTAGGAGGACCGCAGTCAGTCCATGTCAGAGCAGCCAGCAGCCATGTCCCGACCCGGTGTGTTTGGTGCGCGGAGAGCGGAGAGGATCGACAGATTGCATAGGGGACTGGACTGGAGAGTGAGGAGTTTAGTACGAAAATACGGATCGTGTGCACACCTGATCCCAGACACGCTCCTGCTGGCGCAAGACATAATGAAAAACCACTCTGCTGGGTGGCAAGGGTACTGTATAGCGAGTGAGGTGAAACACGCTGTCAGCTGGCTGGTGGGTGAACCACTCGCGGCGGCCCTGCAGGATGTTAATGACGCCGCCGCCACCCGGTGTCGTTACTGCCAGCCCGACCAGCCCCTCAGGATAGCCTCTATGAATATGTCAGGCAGCAGTGCCGAGGGACTGGATGACGGGAGAGTCGGCTTAGGAGGGACGTCGGATTTCGACGTTATGTACGAGTTCGACGGTCCCTTCCGCTGGGCAGCAGTGGGGAAGAGAGAGGAGCCGGCCGTTATTAACCCCAAGTCAGCACCACAGCTGTGGGCCCGGCCGACCAAAAACCCCGGCTTTGTGACTCTGCACTGGGTCAGAACGAAAGCGTGCTGTCATGATAAGCCGCTGGAGGCCCTGCCGGCTGATTCTATTCGTCGGCTCATGCGGGACGTGTGTACAGTAATAGGAGGCAAGATCGACACCGCCGGACCGGCCGTCAATGTCAAACATACAGATGATGTTACAGACGGGGGCGTTGACTTCGTGCCTTGTATCGCTGTGCGCGGATGGTGGCCAGCAGAAGGCCAGCTCGACGGATGTCACCTCGAGGCCGACTTTCCACCAGCGGCGGCGCGGGCCGACATCCGTCGATACGGGGTACATCTGGTACCGACCGGCCGGCCCGGCAGCGACACCGAGTTCATCGAGTATCGGATTTCCTACTCACGGCCGGAGGTAGTCGCTGTCCGCCACCTCGCTCCAGTGATACGAGCGTCTATCGTGGCTGTAAAATCCATGAAAAGTATAATGAAAAAGAACGAGGTGGTGAGCGAGGACGTGCCATTGAAGTCATACTTTATAAAGTCGGCCGGACTTTGGCTAGCACAAATCACTCCCGTTGATATGTGGACAGGCATCACTGACGGTGCTCACAAAATACTGGACTGGCTGGAGACAAACCTCGCCGCTGGAAGAATGCCCTGCTTTTTCGATCACAACATTGATGTGGCCGCTGAACTCACTGCAGGCCAGCGACGGGCTATCATCGACACACTAAGGCTAATGAGGGAGCATGCCACACTCCTTCTGATGGCAATCTGTGTAGATGAGTGGAACGTGGATCAGCTGCTGGAGGGCGGTAAGGGGCCGCCCTCAGAGCGAGAGCTGCGGCTCCGTCTCGGACGGACGCTGGTACTGCGGGCTATATCTGACGGTGTCTGCTTCCGCCCCACAGCCCCATTCTGGGAGGGCTGGTGGAAGGAGAACATCCCACTGCTGATTCACACAGCTCCACTTCTACTACAGTGGTGGCACTACGGTCACTCTGGAACACACTACCAGCAGTGCTGCCTATTCATGGCGTGGACTGTGGTCGACCCGGCAGACCTGGTGTCAGGAGAGCCGGTGACGTCATCACCGGCCAGCGACATCGTCACGGTGGACGTGACGCCACTGACAAATCTCCTCACCAGGTCTGACCTGGTTTACCTGCTGGGTGACCCGGACAGGGTGGCCACCTGGTGTAGTCAACAGCTGCGGCGGCCGCTGGAGGAGCGGCGAGCCGGACTAACCGCCGATCTGAACACACCGCGGGGCCGTGCCGAGCTGCTGCTGCGTCCCGAGCGCGTATTTACAAATTGCAACCGAGCTCCGCCGTAGGATATTTTATTTCCGCCGTAGTGTATTTCACCTGGGGGATTTTCTACCATACATCTGCCTAAGCTTAGGGTAATTACATTTTGTCGGCGACGTTAAAAAATGATGCACCTTTTTTCGCAGTATAGGATATCGCATGTGCATATTTCTGCCTTTTCGGGTGCGCTTTATCGTTTTTTTCGTGAGTAACTCGCGTAAAAACCGTCCGATCGCGACGAAACTTTCGATGCCCCCGATTTTATCAATTTTACACCTACCCTGAAAATTTCATGACCCTGACCCAAATGACCTTTGACCTGTGACCTATTTCTCGAGACCATGTTTGGCCCGAATCGCGATTCGGCGTATGTCGGCTCGCATTAGCCGCGCGGTTGCAGTTTTCACGTGGTTTCAAGCGTTGAAACATGTGATATGATGCTGGTCCCATGCATTAGGGTGGGTGTCAAGGCCACCTGAAGGTCAGGTCAGCTCAATGACCTTTGATGACCTCGGTTTTCTTTTCCGAGTTTTACATGTTTCTAGGCTAGTTTTTGGAGCTGATTTCGAATTTAGCAACCATTTGAACACTACAGGGGGTGTAACGAAATTATCCGGACACCTTTCTTCCCGCTGTAATTAAAAAGCAAAACAATCTGGTACTTTTTCTTTTAACTGAGCTTGTAGCCACCTTTCATAAAAACACAGTGATGAATGTTCTGGAGCATTTCAGCCAATGGATTCTCCAGCACACTGGCTTTGATGCGGACCAACGCCGTCTAAACCTGTGCCTGCGGTTGAGCAGTGCTTATGGCGGGTGGCTCTTCATACACCTCCTGCTGTACAAGAGCCCACAGGTTTTCAATTGAATTGGGATCGCGACTTTTTCCAAGTCATAAGCGTTAGCCCAGAATGATTGAAGGTTCTATCGGCATCACTTCCCGTTCTTTTAGGGACTTTTAAGTAGCGCGCCGCCCCGCATGAAGGCAGCGTGGCTTGAATCAGGCATCAGTGCGCGTTCAGAAACCGTGCCCTCCTATGCCGTCTGGTTGAGCGCCTCCAATCATGCTCCACCACCTTCCCTGGAAAAGCTCCACCCTTGCCTATGGGGCAAAATATAAGGGACAGAAACACAAAACAAGACAGATAAAAACAAAGCAAAATTAACTCATTACCTAATGAAATTCAGGCTTGAGCAAAAACATAGGTAATAGGTATCTATGTCAAATTAGAATGAAAGATTAAAATCAACCTGACCAGGCCTTACGGTCTGACCTGGTCATAACCACCTTATTTCGCCTAACTTAACCCAATTCAACCTAGCCTACCACAACACCTGCAGAGGTACCTTCCTGAAAAAATGACGCCCAGGGAGGTGACTGTCCAACTTATTGGAATACTACCATGATTGCTTGTCAAAATGTGTGTCATCATGCTCTTGTTTGACAAGTGATGTATGATAAATGTGATATTCAATAATTATCTCCTGACTGCTGACTGTTGAGTGATCAAAATATTCAAATAATCAGGGTACAATGCTGTGCATAGTGCACACTAATCATGTTGTTTTTGTGTAGGCCCTCTGCACATTGTTGTGTATACTGCAATGCTATGTGCACCTTAAGTAAAAAAGTGACTGGTGGTACATGACAAAAGGTTGTGCAACTGTGAAGTTCATGCCCTTGGTCAAGCTGGTGCCAAATGCCTATAGCTATAGCAGGATCAGTGAGGGTTGTAGACATGCTACATACATTGTGCATTGAAGATATTGGCACAAAGTTCATCCGTAATTACTACGCTTAACACCTAATGTAAGAAGCGACATAAATGCCCAGACCAGAGTGATATTCAATAATTATCTCCTGACTGCTGACTGTTGAGTGATCAAAATATTGAGTGATGAAACTGTTGAGTGATCAAAATATAGATAACTCTCTGGTCAACATCACACACATTTATTGACATACTTTGCAGGTACATATTTACATTCATGTCAAAATATACTTTCGATTTGATTCAGAAGTAGCTACCATGCAATGATTCTAAAACTTTCCGCAATCGATCTATATCTCAACTGACACAATGAATTTGAAATACCCTAACAAAACCTATAACTGTACATAAAAAGAATGCAAGAATGCTACAAGAACTATAAATTTCTGAAGTTATTCTCACAAGCTGGAACGTTGAAACTCTACTTTTGTCGTCCATTTCCACGTTTGATTGAGCCATCATATCGAACTGTTTTCGTTCTTCAGTCACAAGCTTTCGCACACATCTTGAATTTTTACACATCTTGAACCATGCTCCAATCTTTCCAACAAGGTACTATGGGTTTACATAGCCTTGGTACTATGTAACATCAAAGCAATTTTGATTTGTTACAACAGCTTCAGATCATGATAGGCTTGAGGCATGGATAAGAGATACCTGGATGGGGCACTCTCGGCGGTACCCTTTGATCTACGCGTCACACCGCCGCGGCCGGCGGCCGCCTGGTGGCGGAACCCGGAACTAACAACGTACACTCGGGGGCAGATTGATGTTCCACCACTCCCTACCCATCGGGCTGCCATGGCTCAGCACTGGCTGCTGCCAGTGGCAGCACTGGCAGCACTGGCACTGACAGGCAGCGCTGAGCAGTGCTGAGGGCAGGCAACACTGGCAGCAGCCCGTGCTGAGCCATGGGAGCCCGATGGGTAGGGAGTGGTGGAACATCAATCTGCCCCCGAGTGTACACGACCGCCGGGCGCCCGGGCCGGCTGAGAGCATTAGCGGCGGCCGTATCTTATGCTCCTCGCCGTTTCAAGCTGCGCTATTGGGGCCTATAGATGGGTGGGTGGGTGTCAACGGGTAGTCAGCACGATGCTACACGTGTGCAATGTGCTCGATTTCATAAAAATCGTGGTCGCTCGGATACGTTAGCCCGCTTAACGACGATCGAATCGCGGATTCCGCCCACAGTTTCTGCGCATGTTCGTCCTCTACATCCTCACAACCAACTCACCTCATCACTGATCACCCATATTTGTTCTGAGCTGATAGCCAGCCACCCCACCCGGCTCCTTGGCGACTGGTGAGGGCACTAGGGCAGTTCGAGGAGAACCATTTCCCTCCAGTGCTTGCATTACCGAGACATGCCGGTCTCGCCTGAAGCTCAGCTCCGCCTGTCGACGGTCGAATCGGCCCACTGTATGTATGCCCCTATTCTCTTATTTAACGCCCCAAAGAATTATAATACACCAGAAGCTATACAGGAACCGACACACCCGCACATTAAGTTAGCAAATGCCATGAGTAAACAGAATGCTGAATGAGACGATTCTATTTGCAACAAAAACTCACCGATCTACAGCGCTCAGCATTAGCTTTCTTCAAAACAACAGCCCATCAGAAACAACTCCCAAGGACGGACAAGTTCACAGACATCTAAAAAACACTGATCAGTGCCCACTGCCCTCCAGTAACGGAGGCCATTGATAGAACAAGGGGCAAGTAGGGAAGTGGAGACGTATGGATACAAACATGACCAGTAGATCTCCACGCCTTAACGCATCAGGGTTCAGGTGTCCATTGGTCTTTATAAACATAAGTGATACACAAAACTACTTTCAATATCAAACATCCTAGCAATACATACATTATTGCCCAATGTCATCCCTAAGCATCAATCAAACAGTTAAATTAAGCAAACACTGGCATTTACAAACATTAACACGAAGGCACTGTATACAACACCCAATACACATACATGCTTAACACTCAAGGCACCACACAAGCATTGCCATCATGATCTTGCCCCAGCCCCAGTCCCCATCCTTCCAGTCCAGTGCTCATAAAACAGGCTGATCCAGAACCAATGGCTGGTAGCTGGTCAAACTGGAAAGTGGAAAAGGTACAGATGTGATTAGATGTAATAGGTGGATATTATGGAGAATCAACTCAATTTCAATGCATATTTATAAAATAATAGTAATATTAATTGAGTTATATTATTAGAAAGCATTATAAGAACGAAATGTTCCTGAATACAAGATAGGTAGAAATACGAATGCACTTCCTTGATAAAATATTAATCATTTCATTTTTATAGGAGGAATTTAGCTTCTTACTAGACATAAATTTCCATTTTTCCTAAAAAAGGTATTAACTATTTATGATAAAATGATTGCAATCAAGAACTCCTTGAAGAAGCGTAAACTCGTAACGAAAAATTATTGGTAGGTGGAAGATAATAATTCTGTGACCATATTTTAATAGTATATTTATTATAAATCTTGTCAGTTCATGAAAAAAGGTTTACAAATAAACTGTTCAATCCAGACAACACTTCAAGCTCAACATATAATACTTTGCGCTGTGGAAGATGCCTATTTTGATATGCAGCATTATAAGTCATTATAGTGTTGTAACTTGTAGTTAAGGTCTGAAATGAATATGGGGCTAAATAAGAATGCATTCCAGTATCCTTAAAATGTATTTATTTTGCATTATTCTTATAATAAGGCAAACTATTCCAAACCAATGTAAAAGCAGTGTAATCTGTGATGAACAATGTGCGCCATATTTGTAGTCACCAGTTCAAAGGCCATTCTCCTATTACCACACATGAATATTCATTTAATTCTACATGCCATCGATTCTCGGAACGATTCTGAATAAAACCCACTACCTCACATCTACTTAGCCTACCGTATCAAAGAGATATTCACCGATTTATGCTTCTTGCCAAAACGGTGTTGTTTTCAGAGCATGGCGTTATTTCATCAATTATAGCTATTGGGACCAAACTTTTACCTTCACTGCATTTCTCACCTTTCAATATAAAATATGCCGCCCCAACTTCTTCTTTAAACACACGTAATCACACGTAAAAGCAAAATAACGATCGCCGCAAAGCACTCCGCTTTTTTTTTTTGAATTTTGCATCCCCGCTAGCTCAAGGCTATAGCAGGGGAAGGGAAGTTACTTGCTGGCAATTAGCCAGATCTTTTGTTTTACGTTAAGTTAATTGCCGGCTATTTGAAAGCACTCCGCCATTGAGTTTACAACAGGCGCCAAGGTCGCGGTCGTGTACGTTCCTCGCGCATGCGCATATCGGCCGTGTGACGCTAAAGTCGCCGGAGTGCCCCATCCAGTTATCTCTAATCCATGCTTGAGGTTTGTTACACCATTTGCCAGACAAACCTCTACAAAATGTGTATCAATTCCCAAACTAAGTAATTGATCATATCAATATCAGTATTTGCAGTTTCCACACAATGTTTCATAATACTATTCTATGTTTATATAAAGAAACTCAAATAATCCACAAATTGTTATTGAAACACTCCCACTTCAAGAATTCACAGCAATAACAGTACAAGTTCAAACTTACTTGTTACTTGTTGGGTTAGGGCGCATAGCCTCGTTGGGCTTTTTTTTTTTTAGTGGCCCTAACTTACGTTACCGGCCTCGCGAGGAGGGCGATCGTTGGTCTCAAGCGTCCGTAGTTGTTGTCATCAGTGCGCCATTCTTGTCTCGATCGAGTCTGATGTTGCAGTCGGTTGCAGCCAGATGGTTCAGAGCGTTCAGAGGGAAACTAAGCAGATGAAGGAAAATGATAGGTTTAGCATGGGGATATACGCGGGCTTTGGATAATGTCCAGGCAGGAAATGTCCGGTGGAGTATAATTAGTAAAAGTTAGTATCTAACATATACCTGGTTAAAAACTTAAAAATAAGAAATAAAAAGGTAGTTTCTGGTTCTTGAGTCATTCAATCAATAACGTTCTTGACACCACATCTGTCCAGCTCCAGTGAGCTATTCCTTCCGGATCTTCCGGCAACGTCTGCTCTTGGTACCTTACTCAGTTATTGACATGCGTTGGAGGGTCCATGATCATACCGAACCGCTACTTCGGAACTATGTGACTACTTCTACAAAAAGGAGCCAGATTGAACAAAAGAGTTAACCCGGCAGTTGCTGGGGTATTTCGCCACCCACCGTTTGCTGGGGGGGGGGGGGGGCGTTAAACGCCCCCAGCCGATAACTCGAGAACCAATAGGCGCAGCGAAACGCACGAGGCGGCAAACGAAAGAACGCGACGAGACGCTTCAGATGAGTACTTTAAAGTTGAATTTTGAGGTCACAGGTCGGGTCAAGGTCAGGTCAAACACCTGAAACCGGGCTTTCAGTAGCATGGACTTCAGGACTTCGCAATGGGCGCCTCTCGTCATAAACTCTGTCAAAACGGTGCACAATCCATCATATAAGGCCTACAAGAGTGTCATCTCCATGTAGGGGTCAGTCAAGCATAGGTCAGGGTCAAGGTCAGGTCAACCGGGTAGGCACATATCCCCAAAAATCAAAACTGATATTCGCAGCCTGTGACACATGTTTTATGGGTAATTTGGGGCGTAGAACACGATGGTGACATTCATTTTATCATATGTGTACGTGTTTGGCTCAAAAAGTTCAATTTAAGAAATGCATGTATCATTGTCGTAAAGTAGTCACGAGAAATTGCCGACATTCAGTTCAAGATTTTGCAAAATGCGGAACGATAATCAATAATCGAAGATAGCCATTTGATTGTTCATGGTATTGGCAGTCTAATGGCGTTTACGGCATGTCTGTATGTCTATTCTGTGATTTTATATGATTTTTTGAACATATGCCGTTTTTGGTCGAAAACTCAGAAATCATGACGTCACTAAAACCTCGATATCTCAAAAATTTTCCGACAGATTTTTTTGAAACTTTGTCACAATAAACTTCAATCAATTTCCTACAGGAACCCAAAATTTGGCGCGCCTGCGGCGCGCCGTTTTTATGCTATGGCCCGGCGAAAAAAGTGGGGGCGTTTAACGCCCCCCCCCAGCAACTCGCGGGTTAAGAAGGTATACATCCAAGAGAAATCGAGAAAAAAAAAACTACAGTAGCAGACCAGTACAGGCTGCTCTTCATTCATCCACTGACTGCATCCATCTCTCACACCGATGTATCTCCACTCACGCATCCTTCTCATTCAACATTCAATATCCATTCACTCATCCCCAAACAATGCACGACTGTTTACACACATGAGGACGTCCATAAGACCAGCCACAGCACAGAACACAAAACACCAGAGAGACGACAATAAAGTGAACAATCACCGCAAATTACAACAGTAGGAGATCACGTCAATGTGCCAGATCGACGGCAATGCCCTCCGCATCAGTCGCGACAGGGGTTCGCCAATCGGCGGCCAAACTCAACATAAACCAATAATTACACATTTAAATAACTTAAAATACCAAAATCACAACTAGTTCAGTGCATATCATTGCAGTCACAGCTTTTTGAAGAGGTTGGTAGCTCGTAGAAACCTGAAAACCTCGTCGATGATGTCCGGGTGATGATCACCCAGAAGAGTTTTAAGGGTAAGTGGAACATTCAATTGGAGGCACTTCCGTACAATCAATTGTCGATGGGTGGCATACGTTGGGCACTCAACAAGTAAATGTTTGACTGACTGGGGACACATGCATCGGTCACATTCAGGTCTGGGCTCTCTATCTATTATATGCCCGTGCGTATACCGTGTATGCCCTATTCGCATGCGACATAACAAAATTTCTTCCCTCCGACTGGTCCGTCTACAAGATGACCATGAACCGACTTCATCCTTGATCAGCTTCAAGTTGGTGTTGGGGTTATACTGCTGCCAGCACTGATTGAACAGGCGACGGACAGACAACCCTATATCGGGATAGTACTCTTTGGGACCCATTTCAGGGACTGTTATTTGTTCCATCGAGATAGCCTCCCTTGCCAGACGATCGGCTAACTCATTCCCAGTGATGCTGCAGTGACCAGGGATCCACAAGATGACAAGTTCACGAGCAGACAAAGTAAGTAATCGATGGCAGGCCTCTAAAACCATGATGATTGTAGGATGGGAAGTGACCGGGCCACGAAGAGCAGTCAGCACAGACAAGGAGTCCGTGCAAATGACGCATCTCATGACACCACTTTCCTGCACATACATAAGTGCCCGTAGTATCGCGAATGCTTCCGCGGTGAATACAGAGCAGTTGCTTGGCAGCTTAAACCTTGCACGTCTGTCCCCAAGTACATAAGCACATCCAACTCCGTCATGATTCTTTGAACCATCAGTAAAGCAGAAAGAGAACGTTGCATATCTCTCTCTGAAGTCGTTAAACTGACATTGTACTCCAATATCAGTCAAGCTTTCTTTTCTCTCATTTGTGAGTCGAATCAGGTCACATTTTTGTTACAAGTTCAAAGCAAACAAACATTGCGCCAGATTTCGTATGAAACGCGCCATCGTCCTGAAGTTTCTACCACAGACGGTAGTTCAACCGCAGCCGTAGTGCGAAAACCCCTGCCCACCTTACCCCACGGCGGAGCTCGGTTGCAATTTGTAAATACGCGTCCCGAGCTGCTGCTGCAGGCTGTCCGCGTGAACGCGCCGGGTAAGATGGACCAGTGGCGGAATATGGACCAGGTAGCGAAGCACAGATGGATGAGTAACTACCGACCAATGGATACGTACCAGGGGACCCGAGAGTGGTTGGAGCGGCAAATAAACACTAACCTGCATGAGCAGCTCCATCGAGGACTGCCAGAGATGGACGCCGCGTCCGTCGACGCCACGGCCGGCCTCTGGCGCCGCCGGGTGCAGCAGCTGCTGTCCGGTGACCGGCTACGTACGGCTTATGACGCCGTCACCGGCTGGTGGCCGGACCGATGGGAGATGATGCCGTACTATGAGGCGGTGGACGAGACCGACTCAGAAGGTAAGACGGTAGTGGCGCCGACTGCTTTTATTAAAAGTTCAAATGCTCCTAGTGTCAGTACTGACTAGAGGTGTCAATCGGAACCGAAAATTTTGGAATTCCGAAAATTTCCGAATTCCGATTCGGAAATCAGACGGACAAGTGACAAACACATCGGACATATTCGGAAAACTAGTTGAAAATTACAAAACATGTCATCAAAATTGGCAGGGGATAGGTGGTTCATACGTCATTCATAATTATAATGCAAGATGAACATCAACATAATTGCATGTAGCAGGTAGCTCTGAGTCAAATATATAGTATATACCCACCTATACTGTGACAACTTTTAACTCTAAATTTGAAAATGTGTTTACGAATGGCAATAGCCAATAGGTGACATTGTTGTCAGCAGGCCCATCATTAGATAACACAGTTATGAATATGATGTAAGTACAATCATTGACCTGTGGGAAGCGCTAGACACCAAAGCAGTGAAGTAGGAAATCCAAAAATAGACTTGCCTCACTTGAAAGTTAACAGAAGAGGCTGAAGAAAATTGCAAATATCAAGGTGTGCCAAGTAGCACAAGAGTCTTACCTAGAACCCCCTATCATAAAATCTTCCCCTTCCACCCCTTCCCCCCAAAAATATCCGTGCCGAAATATCGAATAAATGCTACATTATGCCGATAGCCTATCCAAATAAAATGATTACCAAAAGATGATGAAATGCGGCGAAAGCGTCATAAATGTCACCTAAGGAAAGATGGCCCCCGGATGAGAATCAGAGGAGACAAAAAAAAAATGACGTCTAAAATAATAAATACAGTCAGTTTGCTTAACAATAGAATAATTTTTGAAAAATTATCATATTTCGCACTGCATATTATATTTAAATCAAACAACTAATGGTAAATGTACTTCAATAGGACAAATTATCTGATAATGACGTCATATTACTGATTTACTTTCACATCATCGACTCAAACCCGGGCGGTGTTTCACGGGCTGCTGCTACCAACCCCCACCGGACACGATTTGGTAGCCGAGGTCTGTGACGTCAGCTGGGCGTGAAGTTTTCCCTTCACCATAGGCTTTACACACAAATTGGCCAAAGTTCATGCCAGGATATCTCAGTCTGGAAGTGCAACAATGATTAAATGTTGGCCTCATTAGATTCAGTGTTTCATTTCATGTCTGAAAACGTCCATTATTAGGCCTCAAAGAAGGTACAAGTACTCAAAATCGAAGTTCAAAAAGATGCTGTCGAGTACAGAATCTGGTAGCATCACGTGACTTCTTTTCAACAGATTATAAATAATGTCAAAATCTAGTTTCACGATTGCTACTCTTAACAACATAAATAGTACATTTTCAAAATTTATTACTTCGGTTTAGATCACAACATTGCAAAAAGCAAAGTTTCCCATAAAAGTCACGTGACCAAAGGTATAGCGGGGGTTGGGACAAACGTTTGAAGGGTTTCAATTATTTTAAATACATTATATAATTATCGTGATGAAATTGTAAGATTGTAATTTTTCCTAACATAATACGAATTTTCGTATGTTAAATATCTTCTTTGTAGGCGAAATTCTCCACATAAGAAATGACAATGACGTCACCAGGGCTTTACTCAAAACATCGGACCTACCTGTTTATTATAGGTATCTTGGCTGCTACCACGCTGCTATCAAATTGCGCGAGCTGACGTCACACTTGTGGTAGTGTTGGAGCAATGGGCCTGTTGATGTCTCCATGGAAACCCAATTTGACAAGTCGTAAAATCGGCGTGCTGCTATCACCGGTGAAACAGGGCCCCGGATACCATGTTCCATTCTACCGAGAATGGTAGCAAATGGTAGCATCAAGCATGAAATGTGTTTTCCATTCTACCAAGTATAACTTCTTTTTGCTTGTGAATTTCAGTGAATTTGTGTTAAATCATAGCAAGTATTTTTATTTTTGTGATCGCTTATTTTGTTTCGATATTCAGAGATGTGTTGCTCAGTGAAGAGCACGTTTCTTTCAGATGTACTGGATGTACCTACCTATCTCACATGTTTCTTCTTACATGAACTTGAACTATTTTGTTTTTGCAAGAAGTGTTCTACTTTACATGTCAGCCAGTGTGATATAAGATGAAGATATGCATTATTGTAAGTGACTAGCTTCTTGCATTATTGCTGTATTAATTCATCATCAAGTGGCTTAGTGTCAAAGGGATGTGGCAAGAAGTCAATATTTGAGAGCGCAAGTTTGAGGGATAAAGCAATCTTTTGCATTATTCCTGCTTACTCAGCTTCAGTTGTAGGTAGGCTGTAGCACATTTTGAAGCAGAATAGGCTAATTGTCTCAATATGCTGTGTTTGTGTTGTATATCAGATTAGGCTTTTGCCCAAATGCCCATCCCATTCCCTACTGTATATGATATTGCTTCAACATTTTTAGTTGGCAATAGTTTGCACTCAAAACCAGATGGCGGATATCTGTTATTTAGTTATCATGTGGTACATAATAACATATACCTAATATAGATCAATTCCCCCATCCTCTCCTTCCATATCCAGCTTTCGGACAGTTTTCGGACAAATCCATGCCTTGGACATTTTTCGGACAATAGTGAGCTAGGATTTTGGACATTGGACGGACATCGGACAAGAAATTTCTGAAATTGACACCTCTAGTACTGACGTGGTGGCAATGCATGAGGGCAGTATGTTATAGCTCAAATACGAGATAAATAATATACTTTTTGGCATAATATTAGGATCACTGCCAAACTTATAATGATAATTAAGAAATAGATATTACATGTAATGTAAATTGTTGACTCCTGTAAGTAATATTGCACACTCTAGAATGTAACTACCAACTATTCACGCATACCGGTCAGTGGTCACCAGTCTAAATCCGGTGGTAGGCGGCTTGTCATTAATGCAATGTCAATAAATAAGAACAGGCTAAGATGTACACCATTCCTTGTATCACACATTCGTCATTACAATGAATCGTCAAACCGCGTCTACGTCTGATTTTGCAAGTGAAGTTTAACTGCTCGTTTAACCCGCGCCCGGCTGGGGGTCCTGGATTTCCACGCCCTGCTGGGGGGGGGGGGTGTTTGAATACCCCCCCCCCCTTCTAACTCGGCTCCTGGGCCACGTAGCGATACGCGGAAGGCGGCGTTCGAAAGAGCGTCAAAAATAATGACGAAATCACTTTGGTCAATTTTTTGGTCAGGTCAAAGGTCAGGTCACCAGAGGTCATTGAAGGCAAAATTTCGCCGATTTCCAGGTCAAATGTCGACAATTTCCAAGAAGCCAACGCATAACTCGGGAACCAATAGAGCTTCAGCGCCGCGGAAAAGCGCATTCGATAGCCCTATTAACGCCCTTTCTGAGTAATTTTCTCAGATTTGACTTAACGTCAACGGTTTTGCCTGCAAAACTGCAAAAATAGCCGATTTTTCGGAAACAGTTTTTCTGCAATAACTTTTCACTCAAGCCTTGCACGAGCTTACTTTTACCCGCATCGTGTTCCTCTCGTCAAGACGCATCGAATGAATTATAACTTGACCTTGAAAGGTCAACATGAAAATTTGACGTCAGGTCAAGGTCATGACCTGACCGGAAAGGGTCATGTTGCATATCAGTCGATCCGTATCGTCGAGCTGAACACATCTAAGGTGTTCTCATCGCTCTAGCATGCCTCTATCAAAAGTTATTTGCGAAAAACTGTTAGATACCATTCGTGACCTAAGATGACCTCAGGGCATAAACAGGGGTCACGGACACCATTTTCATGTTCAGTGTGTCTAAAGCACTTGTAATTCAGTGTTTGGGAGTGTTTATAATGTCTTTCGTCCAAAAGAGACGCATTTCAATTTTCTCCCATTGACTTATAATGGGGAGGTCGCAAAATTGACCTGACCTTAGGTCATCGATATCAAAATTCTGAGATATACATTTTGTACATGCTATTGCTCTTAGCAATCGCTGAAAGTTTTAAAGCGATCGGTCACTCGGTGTAGCTATGACAGACATTGAAACTTTTCATGAGGTGAGGTCACTTCAAGTGACCTGGTGACCTGACCTTGAAAGACCTTGGTCTGAAATTTTAACAACATGTGTAGAATTGATGCATGATAAAAACGGCGGATGAAAGGGCGTTTTTGAGATATTCGCGAAAAACCACAAGGGCGGGGGGTGTTCAAACACCCCCCCCCCCCAGCAGGGCGCGGGTTAAAAGGCACTCGCCCTTCGTAACCAGCACAGAACACATTGTAAGCGTCGACTCCGCTATATAGCAGATCCGCCTTCGCCCCGCCTCAGTGCGTATCCGAGGGAGCCTGGGTCGCTGGGCGTTGCGGGTGTCATGGCCGTGATCGGCTTTGTTTCCCTGTGATCTGGCAAAAGCGGATGGTTGGCCAGTCTGAACAATAGTTCGCACGTTACATATTCTGTGGTACGGTACCATAGCAAAGAAACTACCAACAAAACATGTGCTACTCAATTTTGTGTTCGCGTTCTGCTTGTGTTCATATACCTTTTACCACGTTGCCATTAATTGACAAAAGTCATACAGATCTATAAGCCAGCTTCTGACATCCCACCCGACCCCACCAACTGACCTCCCACCTATATCCACCTACTGACCTGCCACCTGATCCCACTGACTGATCAGTTACCAGACCTCACCGACTGACCTCCCACCTATATCCACCTAGGTGGGAGGTCCTGCCATCTGACCCCACTGACTGACCTCTTACCTGACCCCATCAACTGACCTCCCACCTATATCCACCTACTGACCTGCCACCTGACCCCACTGACTTACCTCTTACCAGACCTCACCGACTGACCTCCCATCTATATCCACCTAGGTGGGAGGTCCTGCCATCTGACCCCACTGACTGACCTCTTACCTGACCCCATCAACTGACCTCCCACCTATATCCACCTACTGACCTGCCACCTGACCCCACTGACTGATCATTTACCAGACCCCACCAACTGACCTCCCACCTATATCCACCTACTGACCTGCCACCTGACCCCACTGACTGACCTCACACCTGACCCCACCGCCTGACCTCCCACCTGACCCCACCGAATGACATTCCACCTAGTCCACCAGAATGACCTTTCACCTGACCCCATTGACAGACCTTCCCTTCCCATCCGTCCCCACTGACCACTCACACCGATCCAACCGTGTTACCTTCCTCTGACCAGTTCCTGTCTCACCTCTACTGACGCTAAGTTGTGCCTGTCTTGCTACTTAGTCTCTCGACTACCAATGGACCTATTAACGCCCACCTAACCTACTTCAGACTCGGAGCGGGATGACGACGGCGGAGAGGCCGGTGGCGCGGAGCGGCGTGACGCAGACGAGGAGCAGACATCGGAGGGTCTGCCTCGCCCTCAGCGAGAGAAATGGCAGCAGCTGGAGCGACAACACCAGCAGCTGTGGCAGGAGCTGGAGCCGCGGGGCTACGGGGAACGGAGGAGTCTGAACGAGCGGCATGATAAGGAGTGCCAGCGTCTGGAGCGACAGCATGATGAGATGTGGTGGCAAATGAAAACGCGGCACCATGAGGAGCGAAAACGGCTTCATCAGCTACACGACAGTGCTGTCAGGTGCGTGGAGCTACAGACTCAGGGACAGTCGCAGCTCCTTGTAGAGAAACGTCAAAGACAGACTGAGTTGCTGAACCGGAGGAAACGTAGGCAATGTGCAGTGCTGGAGCGAAAGCACCAAAGCGAGTGGGACGACCTGGAGCAGGAGTTCCAGAAGCAGTGGAACAAAATGAAGCAGAGACACCGACGAGAGTCACAAGAGCTGGAGGAGAGATACCCGAACATCCAGACAGGGGAGGAGCTGGATCGGCTGATGGAGGAGTGCAGCAGGAGGCGTCAACAGCTGGGGAAGGAGCTGGAGAAGGAGCTAGAGAATGAGGAGACACTTGCACGAGGTAAGATCTCAGATGAAGATGAGTGATCATATCCAGTGTCTTATTAGCATTCGTGATGAATACGAACGAGCTCAAAGATATTATAGCTAAATGCTCTGGTCGTGATTAACCACATACTCGTATATAAACTACCAAATAAGTCGTGTCAGTCACTTCGAAAAGCTGGGTACAATGTCTCCGCCCTGACTCCGGGCTTAATTTGTGTCCCCCTCATATATGTTTTCTACCAATCTTGGACATTCTTATTCCAGACCTCAAGAAGCAGGAGGAGCAGCAGCAGCAGCAGCCCGAGAAACATCAGCAGCAGGAGGAACAGCAACAAAAGCATCAGCATCAACAACAACAGCAGCAGCGGCAGAAGCAGAAGCAGCAGCAGCAACAACAACAACAGCAGCAGCAGCAGGAACAGCACCAGCAGCAGCAACAGCAACAACAAGAACGGGGACGGCAGCCAAGCCGGCACCTTGAGCACCTCCGGAATCTCATAGAGGTGACGCGAAGACACCGCCAGCAGCTCATCCAGCTCCAGGAGCGGCACAACCAGGAGCTGGAGGAGCAGAGGAGGCGTCATCGGCAGGAGAGGAAGGATCTGGAGCGGCGCCTCGGCTGTCGGCATGACAGCCAGGAGCGGCGCCACGGAAAGTGACCGGCGTAAGTTAATGTTGTTGAAAATTATTCAACGTTTTCTGTATCTTAACAGGATGAAATAGTTGTGGGACAAAGCCCTGGAAGCAATTAAACACACCATAGGTTTTTATGTTCATTAGCCCTCGCCGGACCCGCCGACTTTCTACAGACGCGCCGGACGAGGGGTGAGATACGACCCTTGCCGTTTCGCTCCTGATGGAGCTAGAGCCTCGCAAAAACACGAATGTGTGCGCCGATACGAGACGCATCAACTAGTACCAAATTTTATGGTCTCAGGTCAACTGGTGACCTTTAAGGTCAGGTCAAGTGGCCCAAAGCACGGGCTCAAAAACTTTGCAAAAACAATGGCCGCAGATCCGCCATTGTGACACCATCGTGTTCGGCTCGCTCAGGCGCGTCGAATGATATGCTTTTGTACGGGTTAGGTCAGGTTCAGATGCTGACCTCGGGTCAACGTCAGGTCAGAGCTCCTCGGTCACGAAGTTGGTCGAAGGAGGTCAATGGTCATATTCGCCTCGAGACTCGCCGCTGCGCGAGGGTGGCGCTAGTGTAGTAAGAGGGATAGCGAACCCGGCGCGCATGAGACATTCAGGCTTGTACGCGTTTTGAGTGCGGCGCGCAAGATAGGAACATTGTTTTTTTTTTAGGGTGATTAAGGAGGTTTGAGTGGGACTTCGACAGCATTTTGATCCTTATTTTAAAAGTATTTATATTCGCGCTTTTCTAAGGCAGAATAGCTACCGCTCTCATCAACACACAACGTGGACAAGACAAGAATCAGAATCAAGAGTCAAGGTTTATTTGAATTCTAGAAGAAGACGGCGAGGTCTATGTTGTAGCCCACATCTTTTTTAAATTACATGTTCTTTTGCGTCAGTCTGGTTTCACTTGGGCCAATCTTGTCGGTCTGCTTGATGTTTCTCATACCTTGGTTTATATAGATTGGAATTTGGATGTTTCTGCCTTCTTGATGTGGTGGCTTAACGAATTCCATTTATTTAGGACTATTCGTGAGAAGAACCTTTCCCTCGTCATCGTCTAGTGGTGGGGCTTGTACAATTTGAGTTAATCTCACTCTGTTCGGTTTTGTATGGTAAATAGTTGGGTGAGGTCACACTCATGGAGCTGATGGAGGATTTTGTGAGTCTCGTCTCCCCGTTGTCTTCTCTCTTCTAGGGTGGTAAGCTTAAGTCGGTTCAGCCGTTCTGGATACTTAAACCCTTGCATTCCCACAATTCTTCTGGTAGCCGCTCTGTGAGCTGCTTTAATCTTCTTGATATTACATTTCTTATAAGGTAATAAGGGGACCATACTTGGGGGCAAAATTCAACTTGAATTGTGGGGGCGAACAAATGTTTTGTATGCGAGGCTAAACAATGCCGGACGCAGCTTTCCAAATGTTCTCCTTAGTCCTTACTATGCGCCAGCTGGCATATGCTCGTTGAGTGCATAGCTTAACCCTCGTCCGTATTGGTGTTTTTCCACTGCCGCGAACGTTTGGGGGGGGGGGTCCGTTGAACCCCCATTGCCGTTTCGCCCCTGATCGAGCTAGAGCTTCGCGGAAAAAACGAGCGTGTTGCCCGTGACGAGAGGAAGCCGATGATACCCTACTTTAAGGTAGGGTATCATCGGTTGGTTATCATGGTCATCAAGTTGGTTGTCATCAAGTCAAGTTGGTTATCATCGGTTATCAAGGTCATTGGTTGACCTTCCAGGTCAGGTCAATGACCCAAAAGTCGGGAAAATTGGGATCCGTTAGAACGTTGTAAAGGGTAGCTGTTGTGTTTTTTTTCGGGGTGCTACACACGAATATCATGTTAGTTTTGATCACAGATGATGTCTTCATGCATTTAGGCCAGGTCGGGTCAGGTCAGGTCAGGTCAACCAGTAGAAGTCCTGCTAAGTATTTGTAGTAGGTGTCAACCGCCTCTGACATCTTGGTAACATGTTACGAAGGCTCCAAAACTACTTCGCAAATGTTCATATGGTTGCTAAATTCGAATTCAGCTCCAAAAACTAGCTGAGAAGCATGTAAAACTCGAAAAAGTGAACCGAGGTCATCAAAGGTCAGTGACCTGACCTGACCTTCAGGTGACCTTGACAGCCACCCTAATGCATGGGACCAACATCATATCACATGGTTGAACGTTTGAAACCACGAAAAGACTGCAAACGCGCGGCTAATGCGAGCTGACATTCGCCGAATCGCGATTCCGGCCAAACATGGTCTCGAAAAGTAGGTCACAGGTCAAAGGTCATTTGGATCAGTCATGAACTTTCAGGATAGGTGTAAAATTGATAAACGCGAGGGTACTGAAGTTTCGTCGCGATCGACCGCTTTTTGCGCGAGTATTTCGCGGGAAACTGAGAGGGGGTTCGTTCGAGCCCCCCCCCCCTCCCTACGGGGGTAGATCGAACGGACCCCTTAACTAACGGGCGAGGATTAACCCGCGCCCGGCTGGGGGTCCTGGATTTCCACGCCCTGCTGGGGGGGGGGGGTGTTTGAACACCCCCCCTTCTAACTCGGCTCCTGGGCCACGTAGCGATACGCGGAAGGCGGCGTTCGAAAGAGCGTCAAAAATAATGACGAAATCACTTCGGTCAATTTTTTGGTCAGGTCAAAGGTCAGGTCACCAGAGGTCATTGAAGGCAAATTTTCGCCGATTTCCAGGTCGAATGTCGAAAATTTCCAAGAAGCCAACGCATAACTCGGGAACCAATAGAGCTACAGCGCCGCGGAAAAGCGCATTCGATAGCCCTATTAACGCCCTTTCTGAGTAATTTTCTCAGATTTGACCTAACGTCAACGGTTTTGCCTGCAGGGGGCAAAAACTGCAAAAATAGCCGATTTTTTCGGAAACAGTTTTTCTGCAATAACTTTTGACCCAAGCATTGTACGAGCTTACTTTTACCGGCATCGTGTTCCTCTCGTCAAGACGCATCGAACGAACTATAATTTGACCTTGAAAGGTCAACTTGAAAATTTGACCTCAGGTCAAGGTCATGACCTGACCGGAAAGGGTCATGTTGCATATCAGTCGATCCGTATCGTCGAGCTGAACACATCTAAGGCGTTTTCATCGCTCTAGCATGCCTCTATCAAAAGTTATTTGCGAAAAACTGTTAGATACCATTCGTGACCTAAGATGACCTCAGGGCATAAACAGGGGTCACAGACACCATTTTCATGTTCAGTGTGTCTAAACCACTTGTAATTCAGTGTTTGGGAGTGTTTATAATGTCTTTCGTCCAAAACAGGCGCATTTCAATTTTCTCCCATTGACTTATAATGGTGAGGTCGCAAAATTGACCTGACCTTAGGTCATCGATATCAAAATTCTGAGATATACATTTTGTACATGCTAATGCTCTTAGCAATCGCTGAAAGTTTCAAAGCGATCGGTCACTCGGTGTAGCTATGACAGACATTGAAACTTTTTATGAGGTGAGGTCACTTCGAGTGACCTGGTGACCTGACCTTGAATGACCTTGGTCTGAAATTTTCACAACATGTGTAGAATTGATGTATGATAAGGTGTACCAAAAACGGCGGCGCTCCGCGCCGCCGTTTTTGAGATATTCGCGAAAAACCACAGGGGGGGGGGTGTTCAAACACCCCCCCCAGCAGGGCGCGGGTTAATAAATTCGTTGAAATCCAACGAGGCGTCAACAATAACACCTAGGCTCTTTGTTCGTTGGTGTTCTCCAACTTAGTAGGGTAGACCGGGGCAAGTCGCCCCGCCGAGGTAAAACGCCTCACCGATGTTTCTCGGAACTGGCAAGGTTCTGGGGAAACATCCTCTCTTCTATAAAACGTGCACTATACGATCATTACATGAGCAGACTGGAAATAAATTGTGATGACTCTTTAGGGAGATATAGCCAAAAATGTGTTTTTGGAGTGATTTTTATGTTTTGTTGTCAGATTATGCATCATGACGTTCTTTTATCGTCCACATCAGGTTAACGACTTTAATGTATTTTGAACAACTATTGTCTAACGCTTATAATGCCGGGTTGGTTCGTGTTAAATTATGTCTTCCTGGAGTGCAAGGCGTTGTTCTCTGACCGAACTACGTGATGGGGTAAAACGCCCCAGTAGGTCGCGGGGCAAAAAGCCCCATGGGGCGTTTTACCTCATGTGTTGTTCGGACTACCCACTTCCTAATGTTCGGTAGCTGGCGAACGGTATGTTTCTATGCATTTATATGTACTTTTCTCAGCAACTGGATGGCAAAGGAAGTATTTTGTTAACATTTGCATTGCAATAATTTATTATTTGGCCTTATGAGGCAGGTGAAAAACCTGCTCATACAATAGTGTCGTAGCTGAACACCTGATAGGATGGAAGGTGCTAACTTCAGTGACATGCCTCCCAAGGTCTAACGGACCTTTCATATAAGATTTAGTCAACTAGCATGTTTAATCTTTCATCTAGAGTATGGGGCTTCTTGCCCCAGGCCGTGGGGCGTTTTGCCCTGGGGTTGGGGCAAAACGCCCTATTTGCAGTTGCTTCACAAACCACTTCCTAGCTGGGAGTCCGATCATAAATGAATGAATTTGAGGGGTGGAATTTAAAGTAAAATGTCCAAAGAACGCATTGAGCACAAATTTGGCCTTCCAGATTATGTGGGACAAAACTTATGTAGCAACATAAATTATCTGGGGCGTCTTGCCCCAGGCTACCCTACCACCAAGCGTGAAGATGGGCCTATCGGACATCATTTGCTTGGTAGGTACCTTCGAAGGACGAAGAGTCTGACACTTTGAGGCATTATACACCATATCATATCTGCTATGTAAACTTAGTAATCAACCCCTTACAACCTAAAGTTCCCACACTCCCCTCCACCGTACCTACTCTCGCCGTGTAACTGCGCGCGCGTCGCCGCTCGGCATCACTCTTCCTCCTATGCAAAATCCTGCCACCAGATGTCACCCACTTCGCTGTCTCGAGGCGATATCATTCATAGCATATCATTCGACTCAGATGGCCTTCCCGAGTCGATTGGTGACTTTCACGACTCGCTAGCTCAATTTCATCGGGATGTATTGACCGAAATACTCTTATGGCCCTAGTGACGTCATAAATGACGTCACGCAAGGTCAACAATGCAGAATTGAAGCATGAAACCTTTTATTTCATTTTCACACACTTATTTATAATGGTGAGGTCACCTGTTCTGTTTGTGTTTCAGGATATCAGCGGAATCGCGGACCACCCCGAGGAGGCGCCACTACGGAGAACAAGTCTATGGACCGATATTTGCAGCATCAGACAAGTTCGAAATGTGTCGACTGTACATACAGGGTGTCCCATAAGTTCGTTCTCACATTATATTTGCATGTGAAACAGAGTACATTGCGTTTTGATATATTTGTGACCCCTCAATGTGCTCCCCATTTAATTGGCAAACACATGAACACATGCTGCGGCATGCCAACCGGCATGTTTGGCTGCATAGCAGGCTTAAAGTTAACCCAGACTGGCTTGGCATGCGCCGTGAGCTCCTCGAGGCTGGAACAACGCTGCGCTTCGACGAGCCTAATTTTCAGCATAACCAACAAATTTCTATGAAATTTTGATCCGATGAGGTGCCTGGCATGTGGTCTTGCCACAAACGCCTGTCACAGTCTCCTTGCACCGCTTTTAAACTTTGCTTGACCTGTGCACTGATGCACTGTCTTGCCTGAAGATGGGCCTACGACCTCTCGGATGCCATTTTTTCCTCTACAAATGTGTTCATACTCGCGGTTCGAGTTCAGCTTGAGGGTTGAGACTCCTCCTAGATGTTCTTGGAAAAGCATTATGCTTCCCAAAGCTGTTTCTGGGACACCAATCGTAACTTGGTCGGCGTCTGGACGCCTATAACCCCCCAATACCGTGACATTGGCCTTTCGCATAGGAACATAACGGGACGAAACGGAGGCCTCCTCCTTCGCCCTTACGGGGTTATTTTCGGGTTTGGACGGGTGTTTCATCTCGAACGTGGACTAGTTAGTCCAGATGACCTGGTTGATGTCCTCAGCCCTTTATTTTTTTAGCCTCAGGCATAACAAAACTCATGTTTGGCCATTTTAAGATGTTTTTGACTGTTTTGAGCCCTCCGGTAAGCAAAGCTTAAGTCACCTTGAGTTACGTACCCCGAAAGAACACTTTTAGACAGCTGGTAATCCATCCTGAAAAGTCTGCTTACCAACTTTCTAACCCTTTGACCTTTTTGATGGCCACTTTGGCGCCACACAGTTTTGGCCACATGGCTCACTCCTGAGAGCTGACAAAAAGAGGATAAACTTTCAATGCTTGACTCCCGACAAATCATCGGTGTCACTTGCTGACTGTGCGTCCAGTTAGCGATGGACATTGTCTACAGACTGGTAGGCCTCAATCACCCTCAAGCGTCGCGAATGGTCACGTGCTGACTAAATACCGAGACGTACCCGTATTGGAGACCTCTATGTTGCGGCGTTAGCCGTCTGTGTAGGAAACGGGCTCTCTAGTAAAAACTATTTTGTCTGCAGAAATTAGTTACTGTGGAGCATATTTCTACCAGCCATGGCAACCACGTAAGCTCAGTAACGAACCAATTTCAGCGTGCCTTTAAGCAAGAGAGCCTAAAAACGTAAAATTTAGGTGAGAACGAACTTATGGGACACCCTGTATATTTGAAAAAGATAATGAAAACATTCACAAATAATATGGTATATCATTGCCGTTTCATTGATGCCGGGAAGTCACAAATTAATAGGTTTTATACAAATACATGGTGTGTCAAAAGTGGAAATAGCCGCCCGGCTTTAGTTCGCCAGCCTTGTCAATAGATGGCAGTACCACAATATGGGTAGCGGATCGTGCAATCAACGTCAAATTTTCGTTGTCTGCTAAGAATTGAATGGCGGATCTTTTCATGCAAGAATCAAGTAAATCGGTCCACAACTTTTCTAGCAACAGAGATATGAAGTCAAACACCCTGCCAGAGCGGCGGCGCGGCGGCCGGCGGCAGCCGTTACGCGCCGCCTGGGAGACTGGCGGCGCTGAACGGTTCCGAATTGGCACTGCACTAAAACCTGTTAACTGCTTGGAATAGTTATTATAGCAAAATTTTCCTTCAAGTGAGGAATACCCAAGGGCAGGAAGTATGTATGCTTGTGTCCGTTCTATGTAAGCCAAGAAATTGCATTAGCAGATGCTCGCTAATATTAGATCCAGCCAAGTCCAAACGCGTTCCAGGTGATGTGCTTCTGATGGGTCAACAATATTTATCGTTCGAGGGCGGATACAGTTTTAACAATACAAAAAATATTTTTGCACAGCTCTATTCCTTGAATAATTCTCTTCAACGCCTCATTCCTAGTTAAGCGAATTAGCCCACCCTGGTTGAATAAATAAGGCGATTTCGCCACAAGGTCGGGGAAAACCGACCGAAAACGGCCGCGCTCAACGTTAATTTGGGCATGCAGACTCTTAAAAAATCGCATTGGGCGGGTAGGGTTTTCCAGGTATTGGCTCCAAAACACCGTATTCGGCTCCCGAATACGTCCAAGTGACCCGCCTCGTTCCTAGTTAAGCTCTAATTAGATCAAGTGACTCATAGGGAGCGAAAAAGCGACAAAAAGCATGAATTTCCCTATGGCGGCGGGCTGCCGGGTTGCCAGACGGCGCACCGGCTATTTCCACTTTTGACACACCATGAGGTAGGTTTTAGGTGAGTTTTGGCATCATTATGTACAAAAAGGGGATGTTTGATGTTCATTACGTGTGATTAGTTGTATACCTATTCGATGTGTTACGGGGTGGCCTTTGTTGTTATACAAGTACAAACTGTTGTTCGATGATGTTTATCGAAATGGGCTTAGTGAGCAATTACTGTTGTTAATAGGCTTCATGTTTTTTATGTTACATGTCTTGTGTAATGTGTTTTCTCGTAAAAACTAGTATACATTAGGAGGAATGTACGGAACGGTACACACATACACATCAGTACCGAACCATTGCATGGTAACCATGGCGTGTGGTGGCCACTGGATGTAGTGTAAATATAATATTAGCTAGGCACGACCCAGCTAACTGCGAAGGAAGACCGTCCCGGCCGGGCTCCACTGATAGCGCTGGTCTGCACCGCCACGTCAACCACAGGAAGGGTGACGACAACTGCGGCCGACTGGCCAGGAAGGCCGTCAGATAAGCGGGCTGGCACCGCCGTCTCCACTAGCCGCAGGCAGGATGGTGCGGTTGGCGTGGCGTCGGTCAGGGAAGGGGTTCTGGGGACGGGGCAGACATCTGGAAAATACTGTACAGTCGTGTACAGGTTGATGGTCCCCTACTCTTTATCCACCGGGTTCCTATGGCTCAGCATTGGCAGCAGCCGCCTGGTACCGGTAGGCTGTGCCGCATGACCCGAGAGTGAAGCGGCACAGTCTACCCAAGCCGTTTGACATCGGCTCGGGTCGCCGGGTGGAGCGCTTTGTAGACCAGCTGTCACGTCAGACCAGCGCGGGGGGAGGGGCTCGTCTCGGTGGTTGGCGTGGGCTGGGGAGTGGTGTGGGGCGTGTTGGTGGACCATGGGGGCTGGGCGGGTTGTGTGGTCACTTGCTGCATTGCACATTTTGCGTCGCTTAAAAATTGCATTCCTGTTTTTGCTAAGCACAATGCACGGAAGACCCAGAAAATATAATTTACTTGTGCATTGTGCAAAACGTGATTTGGCACGGTATCGAGGCAACCATAGGTCTTGTGCCACATATATGCATGCTATTTAGGCAATACGCTTATGAAAATGGTAGATTGATCGGATTGATCCTGGATGTCAATTCGTATGCTAAATGTCGACATGTAATAAATGAACGAACGAATGAATCAATCAATCAATCGACAATTAACATGTAGATATAAAACCGTATAAATGGCTCGCAACCACTAAAATCAAACCAGATCCTAACTCGGAAACGTAGCCGGAGCCCCGATGAGGCTCGAACCGGGACTCCACGTTGAAAGTTTTGCCGATGATCCATCATCATTCCACCAAGCTAGAGCGACCGGCACCCGAAACCACAAAAACATTCATTGACTTTGCTGCCGACCTCCCGGCCCCGCCGCCCGCCCGGCCAGACTTTGCCCCGGCCGTGGCCACCATCCGGTGTAGCTCAGCGCAGGAGTGCTAGACTGTCAAACTGACCGGTAGTGAGAGGCCCGGTTCGAGACGCTTCGCGTGCTGGATGTTTATTTCTGTGTCCGAGGCTATGCGATTAGTCCACTTTTCAGAAAGATTATTTGGTGACAGGTCTGTTTTCTTTCTTTGCTGCAATTCATGAGGAGACCGTATGGACCCTTACCTGTCCTTCCGCATCCCACTTGGGAGATGGGTGTTTGAACCCCCCTGGGTTTTGTGAATATCTCTAAAGCGAATTTTTGGAGGGTGGATTACGATCGGTTCTATGCGACAAGTGACCACACACAGCCAGCCCCAGGTCCGCTCACTCCCTCCCCACATCACCCCCGCCCCACACCACACTCCAGCCCGCCTCATCCACCGAGCCGAGCTAAATAGACAGGCCTGACCTTTACCTTCCCCCCAGCCGGTGTAACGCAGCGTCCGGTCAAATCACTCTACCAGGCGACCCGAGCCGGTGTCATACAGTGTGGGTAGGCTGTGCCGCTTCACTCTCGGGTCATGCGGCACAGCCTACCGGTACCAGGCGGCTGCTGCCAATGCTGAGCCATAGGAACCCGGTGGATAACGAGTAGGGGACCATCAACCTGTACACGACTGTACAAGATGGAGCTGACGCGACTTGCTCGGGTCGGGTCTCAAGGGAATGGTGGTGAATAGGTCCTGGTCAGGCTAGGAGGATTTAAAAACTTGAAATGAGTTCGGCTCAGCCTAAACCCAGTAGTCAATTAAAGGGACATTTTTGATGACGCTAGCTTTTCAGGCTTCTGACTTTTACGAATTAATTCTGCTTGGTACTGTGCGACTTTTGTTACAACACGGAAATTGTGCTGAGATCCCAGGTGGGTTCTCGTATAAGCATGTTCATCAACGGTGTTTGACAGGACCACTCTCCATGTCTGCTAGTTGCTACTGCTATGTATGGTACTGTCCAGATCCACACCGTGGAAGAGTGATCACCCCGCACCAGGGACGTATCCAAGGGGGGGGGGGCGACGGGGGCGGTCGCCCCCCCCCCCTGGGCCCTGCTGGGCCCCAAAAGCGGGCCCGGCAGGGCCCGCTAGGCAGCAAGAAAGCGGGCCCGAAGGGCCCGCTTTGGGGCCTAGTCAGGAACAATTTGGGGTCGGCTGGGCCAAAAAGCGGAAGGGCATGTTCAGAAGGATTTGTTCGAATTTTTTGGTTCGCGGATGGGCCCCTGGGGCCCTGCCGGGCCACAAACAGGTCCGTAACTGGGCCCTTCGGCCCACTTTTGGGCAGAGCGAGGGCAATTTGGAGCCCGGCAGGGCCCCAAAAGCGGAAAGACCCGTTCAGAAGGATATGCTCGAGCCTTCGAGCTTGAGGAAGGGCCCCTATGGCCCTGCCGGACTCCAAACGGGTCCCTTATCGGGCCCAAAGGTATGGCTTTTGAGCTAATTGGCCCCGGAGAAGTTATGGTTAGCGGATCCGAAAAAATCCTCTTCCGTGCCCAGTCACAGGGCCTGTCTGTGCCCTAGATGTGGAAGGGCCCGCTGAGAAGATCTTGCCCAGGCTTTCGGGTCCAAAAAGGGCCCATAGGGTCTTGCCGGTGCTCATATGGGTCCCTAGCCGGGCCCCACAAGCGGACTGGGCCAAGCCAATGACAACCGGGGGCCCGGGAGGTCTACAAAAGCGGAAGGGCCCGCTCAGAAAGCCTTGAAGCAGGCTTTTGAGCTTAAGTATTGGTCCCTCGGCCTCGACAACGTATCAAGAAAGCGAGCCCAGATATACACTTCCGTGCCCAGTCTCAGAAACAGCTTGTCCTGGCCGGGCCCCAGAAACGGAAGGGCCCGCTGAGAAGGCCCTGCCCAGGCCATGGGGCCCGAGGAACAGGCAACAGCCGATGATGGGACCCTTTCGACTGACCTCATGGGGCTGCTCCTGTTTACAGTTCTCCGAACAAAATGAGCTCCATAGTTGCGCCACGGATGGCGTTTGGGACAGGCGGTGGGGGAGGCGTTTGAACACCCTCTCTCTCTAACTCGGCTCCTGGGCCACGTAGCGACACGTAAGCGTACGTGGCATTCGGAAGAGCGTAAAAAATCATGCCGAAAGTAACTCAGTCATTTTCCAGGTCAGGTCAAAGGTCAGGTCACCATAAGTCAGCAAAGGTCACATTTTGCCTATTTCAACATTGTTTGACAACTCCGGCGCATAACCCGGGTACAAACAGAGCTGCAGCGCCACAAAAAAAAACGCATTCAATAGTTCTTTTAACGTTCTTTCCGTAAACTGTTCTCAGAATTGACCTGCGATTAACCCGCGCACCGACGGGGGTCCGCGCCAACTTAGAACCGACGGGGGGGGGGGCGGATGACCGCCCGCCCCCTGAGATATCAAGAACGAAGCAAGATAGCGACAAGCGGTAAACGGCATGGGGTACGCACGGACAAGGTCTACAATTTTTAATTAGGTCATTTCCAGATCAGGTCAAAAATGACGTCACAGGGGTAAAAAAAGTCAAAATGGCGGCGCTAGATATGAAGAGTTTTTCTCGAATAACTTTCGAATTAGCCAAGCTAGGAACAAACTAAGGGCACCATCGTGATCCTCTCGTCAATCCGCATCGAATCATACTCCGTTATCTACTGTAGCTCTGACACGACGTGACAAAGTTGCAAAAAAGTGATTTGAGGTTGGGTCATTCGAAGTAACCTGGTGATCTGACCTTAAAAGTTAGGAGGTTCAAACTTGCACACCATGTGTAAAATTAATGAGAAAATAGTCATGCCAAATTTCGCGGCGCTACGCGCCGCGGTTTTCCCGCTATTCACGATAACCTCAAGGGGGGGGGGCGGATAACAGCCCCCCCGTCGGTGCTCGGATCAACGGTTTAGCCTCTTGAGAGAAAAAACTTCTAAAATAGTCGTTTTTATGAAACACTTTTTTTCTTTAACAATTTTCGACTCAGGAAAAGGCACGACATTTCTTTTGTCAGCATCGTGTTACTCTCGTCGAGACGCGTCGAATGAACTACATATAATTTGACCTTATCAGGTTATTTAGAAAATTTGAACTAAATTCAAGGTGACCTGACCTGAAAGGTCATGTTGCACATCCGTCAAACCGTATCGTCGATAAGGCCTGAACACATCTAAGGTGTTTTCAACGCTCTAGCGTGTCTCTAACAAATGCTATTGTCAAAAGCTGTGGAGACGTTTCGTGACCTGAGATGACCCCATAGACATAAGGAGGGGTAACGGGTATAAATTTCCGATTTAGGTTGTCATTTTTTATGTAACCAGGTGATTGAGGGTACCTAGGATGACGTTTGCCTAAAAGAGGCACCTTTCGATTTTCTCCCATTTATAAAACCTTATGGAGAGGGCGCAAAAATTGACTTGACCTTATGTCACCACCGGTATGCAAATTTCGAGATAATCATTTTTAAACATACTGTTACTCTTATCAATCGCTAAAGTTTCTAGCCGATCGTTCAGTCGGTGTTGCTATGAGAGCATTCTAACCTTTTCTGAGGTGAGGTCACTTGACGTGGTCTGTGTGACCTGACCTTGGCGACCTGGGTGTAAATTTTTCATATCTGTAGATAAGATCATCCTCTTTTTATATCCACGCAAAACACAGGAGGAGGTGTTCAAACAGCCCCCCCCCCGCCGGCCGGGCGCGGGTTAACGAACTTCAATGGAAGTGAACTGCAAAAACGAACTTCAACGGAAGCTAACTGCAAACATGTTTCAAGGTTCGAGAAACGCAAGACATGCATTTTCATTTACAATGCCAATTCTATCGTAAATTTGCTGTTTTTTCGACATTCTCGAATTTTTACACGCCAGGATAGGCAGCGCTGTGGGGCCCCTTTTGGCTGAGCCTCCGGGCCCTTCTCGGCTGTCGCCCCCCCCCCCCCCCCCCC